>NC_056745.1:863845909-863868409 GCF_019279795.1 Protopterus annectens
CTGTGGATACAAATGCACTCCTCCATCACTGGTTGCACATAATTCCAAGCCTGAAACTTGTATTTTAAAGTTGTGGAGAAATACAAAATATAAATTCTGTTGACTTGTCCTTAGAAGAGCAGCACTAGATGTAAACACAAGAAAGAAATGTGATTTAGGGTGTATCTACATTTATTTATTAATTTGTATATTTCTCTGTCTCTCATACACACAAATACATACTAATTTTATACAGTTTACTAATTATTGGTTAAATAGTCATATATTGAGCGTCATAATAATGCATGAATAATGATAAAATGTCAAAGTTTTAAGACTAAAAATAAAAAAAACAAAATATCTAATAGATCATGCATATACTATGTTCATGCACTGTATCAGAATACTGCCCATCAGTGCACATCATTTTTTCACTGACTTTCTTAAATGATTAGTGAAATGCATCCTGCAGGGTCTAGAGGCAAGTCCAGCTCTTTGCACTTTAACCATTTATGTAAGCAGATATTTTGATTTTGACATTGCAATGTTTCAAACTTTTAACATTTCAGCATTACGTGTTCAGGTATATACAAATGTGGATGACCATAGCTGCTGATGACTGCAAACTGGGCACTTATTTGCTCATTCACTGATACAAAACAGCTCCAGCAAGGGCTGTAATATGCACATACATGGTATATCAAAAATAGTCTCAAGCTAAATGAAAAAAGTTCAGCATTGCAGCATTTGGCAGAAGGGTTGCTCTCACCTAATATGTTATAAGTAGCACTCCTCTTCAGACAGATACAGTCATGAGTGACCCAGGTAATCATATGGATAACAGAAATGAACAAAATGAAAAAATACTAGAACAACTCCGGAGCAGAAACTGGAGTGGAAATTCTTTACTTCACAACTCTGGTACCTTGGCTTTTTGCCTTCAACGGATACAAGACAATGAACAAAGACATTTTTAAATGCATATCAAACCCTTAACAATCCATTAATCAAATTCAATTAAACATAATTAATTTAATTTAAAGTAACATTGTCACATCATGCATAACTTAAAACATTAAACTGTTTTTAAATACTATTAAATAACATATTTATTAATAAAAACATTTATCTAACTTCATTTGCTTTATTTTATTTCCCAAAACTGCTTTTAGAATGCTTTTAAAGTAAAAACAGGAAAAAATAGGGTTACCTAATACACTAAATTAACTTCCAAATTGAGATCTGTAGGTGACAGTGTTCTATAATTTAAAATAAACTTACTTTCTAATTCCAATAATTTTCTAACTATTGCACAGCAAACAAACACACAGAGCCAACGGAGCTCGGACTCTGTACTCAGCAAATAAATAACAACAAGTCCAAAGTCCAGCAGCATGCACAGAGTCCTATGGCAGTGGCAATATCAAGCCAATACAGTCTCACAAATCTCTGAAACAAAACGGAAGGTATAAAGTTGTTAAAAAACGTTTATTGAAAAGACGTGAGCGCTTTCACCATTAGGCTTCTTCAGACGTTCCATATAAACATCATTTCAACATCTTTAAATACTAGTGCAAACTCTCCTATTGGCTAGCAAATAACATCACATGTACACATAATTCAGTAGCGAAGCAGCTCAGAATAACATTAAAAATGATATTAAAAACGACATAAAACCAGGTAATACAATATATAAAAAACAAATAATACAAAACTATAAAAACAACTCATATGTATAGGGTGTGATATTACATGTATATGTCTGTCTTAAAAGATGTTACGGTGCTGGCAACTTTAAAAAATAGTTACATATAAAAGGTGGTAGAACATAAACACATGGGCATACAATCAAAGGGAATAGAGTTATCTTCTCGGTCTAAAACACCTCCTTTTCTTTAATATAGGTCTTAGATTCACCTTCTCATTCAAACCAGGTGGTTGGTCAGCTTTACATCTTAAAATCCAACGTAGCTCACATTCAAGTGTGTAGTTAATCAAATCACACCCCCGTGCACTTGGGAAAACCTCCTGTATCACACAAAAAAGAAAACTATGCTGAGGGCCACATATTTTTACATGTTTGGCCAATGAATTAACATCTGTACCTAACCTTATATGATACTGGTGTTCCCTAATCCTTTCACGTAGGGTCCTATTGGTTTTGCCTATATAAAATGATGTACATGCCGTACACCTAGCCAAGTACACCACGTTCCTACTCATACAGTTGGTGCCTGTATCAAACCTAAAAATGTGGTTATTATGTGGGTTGACAAAACACGTTCTAGTGTCTATCAAACTACATTGATTACAGCTACCACAATTTCTAGTATTGTAACCTTTCATATTACTGCTATTACACATCGATACTCCCTTATAACACAGTAAATTTTTCAAGTTGGATTTATTCTTATAAACAATCAATGGAGCTGGTCCCACTAACTTACTTATTTCCTGGTCTAAATTCAAAATCTCCCAATGTTTACTCATTAGTTCTTTCAAAAAGGACACATCTCTCGTATAGAAGATAGGTGCCCTAACAAAACCTGAAGCAGGAACCACCTGATAATCTAATGCATGAGCATTGTTAGAAAAATAAGGTCTAGCTGTAGTGGACCGAAGCCTATGTACCTCGTCCACTGCAAAATCAAAGGTTTGTTGGTCATATCCCCTCTCTAGGAACATAGTCCTTAACCTAGCAACCTCTTCTTCAAACCCAGTATCACAAGGGTTCAACCTTGAGGCTCGCATTAGTTGACCTTTCATTACATTACTGAACACGTGACGAGGGTGCATACTACACCTGTGTAAAAACGTGTTCCTGAAACATAACTTGCGATGAATAGAAGTATTCAACAGTCCCGAAGGAAGTCTGACTATACTAACATCTAAAAAAGATATATTTTCTCTAGAACAAGTGTATGTGAACCTCAAGAATTCAGTAGAAGCATTTATTGCATCTACAAAAGATCTCAACTCCTCCATGTTGCCATGCCAAATCAAAAAGAGGTCGTCCACAAATCTTTTGTAAAAACCAACACCCTCTCTAAAAAACCTAGATTTAAACAAAAATGAGTCTTCCCACTGTGCCATCACTACATTAGCGTAGCTATTGGCACAGGGTGTTCCCATTGCCACACCATCCTTCTGAGAGAATACTGAGTCCCCAAAAATGAATACATTGTTATGTAAAATCGTTTCCATAAACAAAGAGATCAACTCAACCATTTTAGCAGTTAGTCCAGATCCAGATCGTAAAAATTGTTGGAACCATGTTACCCCTAGATCATTGGGTATGGTAGTGAAAAGACTAACCACATCTAGGGTAACCAAAACATACTCAGCGTGATCATCTAACGTCTTTGTATATTCATATAACTCGATCAAGAACTGTTTGCTGTCCTTTAAAATGTGTGTAGTTGCATCGACAAGGGGTCTAGTATAATATTCTACAAAAATAGACATGGGTTCTGTTAACCAACCTTGGGCAGCCACGATTGGCCTCATTGGTGGTGTTGACAAGGACTTATGAACTTTAGGAAGACCTTGAATAATTGGTATTCGTGGATTACTAACTTTCAAGTAAGAATACAACTCAAAAGTGATGTCTTCAGACATTAATAGGTCATCCAACATTCCATAAACTTGAAAGACCATCTCTGTGACCTGAGTCATCGTAATTTTTTCATAAAACTTATCTTCACATAATAGATTCACCATGCTAGCTCTATACCAATCTAGATCCATCACAACTACAGGGCCTCCTTTGTCTGCCGGCCTGATCATGATAGTAGGATCAGACCTCAATGATGTTAATGCCTTCCTTTGATTAAAGTTCAAATTACCTGTTCTCCTCTTATAAACATCTTTATTCAAATCAGAGTGGGCATATATGCCCTTCTCTACTAATTGTGAGAAGGTTTCTAAGAGTGGATGCAAATGAGGTGTGTAAGTACTATTACACCGAAACACTGAGTTAGGTCGATCCTCCCCATAACTACCAAATTCTAACTTCAATTGCACATTCCTAACAAACATTCGAACATCCAATATGGATTCTACTAAGTCACTGTACGACGTAGGAATGAAACTCAGGCCCATGTTTAACACTTGTTGCTCATAGATAGTCAACTCTCTAGTAGAGATATTTACAATCAGCGATTCCCAACCCTCTCCCACATTTTCTTCAAAGTGGGGCCTCGTTGCTCGCTGTCTGACCCCTTTCTCTTGTACCGGCCTCTGCTCTGTGATCGAGACCTCCCTACACGTTGTTGTGCTATGGGAAAAGGATTAAATAGATTATTGGTATTAACATTCTGTACTACTCCAGTACCTGTCCCTGTTAATGGAACCTTTCTCCTAACAGAAACATCATGATTCAATGGCTCCATATTACCAGTAGTAGGAGCTGCGTCGCTATCCAATGCAGCTACACGGTTTAAGGTAACCAAAGGGGGTTGTATGGTTTGCCCTTGCGGCCTCTGTGTATTATTTGAAACATTAGCGTCTGCTATTTCATTAAAAATACTATTCACATTATCTCCCACCCTGCGTGAACCCACTAGGTTGTCGTCATTAATATTCCTGCTAGTAACAGTATTGCCAGCACCTGCAGGGGTAACATCCCTTACATTTCTACCAGTCCCATATACATTATTCACACCATTCACATTACTGGAAGGTCTGGGCCAGGTAAAAACATGATTATTTTTAAAATCCCTCGTGTCTCTTAAAATCTTACTTTTCTTTTGTTCCAAGAGCCTTTTTTCAAACAATGAAACATTATCAACTACTTTATCCAATCTAACATTCAACATTTCATCAGAATATTTAGCTCTTATAGTAAGATATAATTGATTAACAGACATTCTAAGGTCATCTTCCTCTTTCAAATGAAATTCATTTAACAACTTCATGTAGTTAAAACTAACTTCCAAGTTCAATTGTTGCCACTTATACAGCAACTCCGGATACGTGTTACCTGATGTAGGCATCTTTAACACTCTTAAACCACGCAGAACAATCCTTTTACTAATACACGCCTCAAAATACTGGCGTTCAAGTTGAAGTTTTTTTAGCTTTAAAAAGTCTAGCTCCAAGCGGTTTAACTCATCCGTTAGAGTGGCTACCAATGTATTGTCAATATTGTCCAATTCCGTATCTAAACTAGGTTCATAAACCAGCAGAAGGTTATCGGCTCCTCTCACGCACCGTTCGAACCGTTCGGTTCTCCGATTGGTCATTTCCGACTCCGGTACATACGGAAGTTCCACATTACAAGTAGTTGTTTCCGCCATCCTCCTGGGCTCGTGTGAAACTAAAAATATAACAACTGCACAGCAAACAAACACACAGAGCCAACGGAGCTCGGACTCTGTACTCAGCAAATAAATAACAACAAGTCCAAAGTCCAGCAGCATGCACAGAGTCCTATGGCAGTGGCAATATCAAGCCAATACAGTCTCACAAATCTCCGAAACAAAACGGAAGGTATAAAGTTGTTAAAAAACGTTTATTGAAAAGACGTGAGCCCTTTCACCATTAGGCTTCTTCAGACGTTCCATATAAACATCATTTCAACATCTTTAAATACTAGTGCAAACTCTCCTATTGGCTAGCAAATAACATCACATGTACACATAATTCAGTAGCGAAGCAGCTCAGAATAACATTAAAAATGATATTAAAAACGACGGTTCGAACGGTGCGTGAGAGGAGCCGATAACCTTCTGCTGGTTTATGAACCTAGTTTAGATACGGAATTGGACAATATTGACAATACATTGGTAGCCACTCTAACGGATGAGTTAAACCGCTTGGAGCTAGACTTTTTAAAGCTAAAAAAACTTCAACTTGAACGCCAGTATTTTGAGGCGTGTATTAGTAAAAGGATTGTTCTGCGTGGTTTAAGAGTGTTAAAGATGCCTACATCAGGTAACACGTATCCGGAGTTGCTGTATAAGTGGCAACAATTGAACTTGGAAGTTAGTTTTAACTACATGAAGTTGTTAAATGAATTTCATTTGAAAGAGGAAGATGACCTTAGAATGTCTGTTAATCAATTATATCTTACTATAAGAGCTAAATATTCTGATGAAATGTTGAATGCTAGATTGGATAAAGTAGTTGATAATGTTTCATTGTTTGAAAAAAGGCTCTTGGAACAAAAAGAAAAGTAAGATTTTAAGAGACACGAGGGATTTTAAAAATAATCATGTTTTTACCTGGCCCAGACCTTCCAGTAATGTGAATGGTGTGAATAATGTATATGGGACTGGTAGAAATGTAAGGGATGTTACCCCTGCAGGTGCTGGCAATACTGTTACTAGCAGGAATATTAATGACGACAACCTAGTGGGTTCACGCAGGGTGGGAGATAATGTGAATAGTATTTTTAATGAAATAGCAGACGCTAATGTTTCAAATAATACACAGAGGTCAGCAAGGGCAAACCATACAACCCCCTTTGGTTACCTTAAACCGTGTAGCTGCATTGGATAGCGACGCAGCTCCTACAACTGGTAATATGGAGCCATTGAATCATGATGTTTCTGTTAGGAGAAAGGTTCCATTAACAGGGACAGGTACTGAGTAGTACAGAATGTTAATACCAATAATCTATTTAATCCTTTTCCCATAGCACAACAACGTAGGGAGGTCTCGATCACAGAGCAGAGGCCGTACAAGAGAAAGTGGGTCAGACAGCTAGTGACCAGGCCCCCACTTTGAAGAAAATGTGGGAGAGGGTTGGGAATCGCTGATTGTAAATATCTCTACTAGAGAGTTGACTGTCTATGAGCAACAAGTGTTAAACATGGGCCTGAGTTTCATTCCTACGTCAGACAGTGACTTAGTAGAATCCATATTGGATGTTCGAATGTTTGTTAGGAATGTGCAATTGAAGTTAGAATTTGGCAGTTATGGGGAGGATCTATCTAACTCAGTGTTTCGTGTAATAGTACTTTACACACCTCATTTGCATCCACTCTTAGAAACCTTCTCACAATTAGTAGAGAAGGGCATATATGCCCACTCTGATTTGAATAAAGATGTTTATAAGAGGAGAACAGGTAATTTGAACTTTAATCAAAGGAAGGCATTAACATCATTGAGGTCTGATCCTACTATCATGATCAGGCCGCAGACAAAGGAGGCCCCTGTAGTTGTGATGGATCTAGATTGGTATAGAGCTAGCATGGTGAGTCTATTATGTGAAGATAAGTTTTATGAAAAATTACGATGACTCAGGTCACAGAGATGGTCTTTCAAGTTTATGGAATGTTGATGACCTATTAATGTCTGAAGACATCACTTTTGAGTTGTATTCTTACTTGAAAGTTAGTAATCCACGAATACCAATTATTCAAGGTCTTCCAAAAGTTCATAAGTCCTTGTCAACACCACCAATGAGGCCAATCGTATGCCCAAGGTTGGTTAACAGAACCCATGTCTATTTTTGCAGAATATTATACTAGACCCCTTGTCGATGCAACTACACACATTTTAAAGGACAGCAAACAGTTCTTGATCGAAGTTATATGAATATACAAAGACGTTAGATGATCACGCCGAGTATGTTTTGGTTACCCTAGATGTGGTTAGTCTTTTCACTACCATACCCAATGATCTAGGGTAACAACAATTTTACGATCTGGATCTGGACTAACTACAAAATGGTTGAGTTGATCTCTTTGTTTATGGAAACGATTTTACATAACAATGTATTCATTTTTGGGGACTCAGTATTCTCTCAGAAGGATGGTGTGGCAATGAACACCTTGTGCCAATAGCTACGCTAATGTAGTGATGGCACAGTGGGAAGACACATTTTGTTTAAATCTAGGTTTTTAGAGAGGGTGTTGGTTTTTACAAAAGATTTGTGGATCTAATCTTTTGATTTGGCATGGCAACATGGAGGAGTTGAGATCTTTGTAGATGCAATAAATGCTTCTACTGAATTCTTTGAGGTCTGGCATACACTTGTTCTAGGGAAAATATATCTTTTTTAGATGTTAGTATAGTCAGACTTCCTTCGACTGTTGAATACTTCTATTCATCGCGAAGTTATGTTTCAGGAACACGCTTACACAGGTGTAGTATGCACCCTCGCGGTTCAGTAATGTAATGAAAGGTCAACTAATGCGAAATTTCAAGGTTGAACCCTTGTGATACTGGGTTTGAAGAAGAGGTTAGGTTAAGGACTATGTTCCTAGAGAGGGATATGACCAACAAACCTTTGATTCTCGCAGTGACGAGGTACATAGGCTCGTCCACTACAGCTAGACCTTATTTTTCTAACAATGCTCATGCATTAGATTATCAGGTGGTTCCTGCTTCAGGTTTTGTTAGGGCACCTATCTTCTATACGAGATGCATCCTTTTGAAAGAACTAATGAGTAAACATTGGGAGATTTTGAATTTAGACCAGGAAATAAGTAAGTTAGTGGGACCAGCTCCATTGATTGTTTATAAGAATAAATCCAACTTGAAAAATTTACTGTGTTATAAGGGAGTATTGATGTGTAATAGCAGTAATATGAAAGGTTACAATAAGAAATTGTGGAAGTTGCAATCAATGTAGTTTGATAGACAGTAGAACGTGTTTTGTCAACCCACATAATAACCACATTTTTAGGTTTGATACAGGCACCAACTGTATGAGTAGGAACGCGGTGTACTTGGCTAGGTGTACGGCATGTACATCATTTTATATAGGCAAACCATGTGGACCCTACGTGAAAGGATTAGGAACACCAGTATCATATAAGGTTAGGTACAGATGTTAATTCATTACAACATGTAAAAATATGTGGCCCTCAGCATAGTTTCTTTTGTGTGATACAGGAGGTTTTCCTAAGTGCACGGGGTGTGATTTGATTAACTACACACTTGAATGTGAGCTACGCGATTTAAGATGTAAAGCTGACCAACCACCTGGTTTGAATGAGAAGGTGAATCTAAGACCTATATTAAAGAAAAGGAGGTGTTTTAGACCGAGAAGATAACTCTATTCCCTTTGATTGAAAGATGCCTACATCAGGTAACACGATCCGGAGTTGCTGTATAAGTGGCAACAATTGAACTTGGAAGTTAGTTTTAACTACATGAAGTTGTTAAATGAATTTCATTTGAAAGAGGAAGATGACCTTAGAATGTCTGTTAATCAATTATATCTTACTATAAGAGCTAAATATTCTGATGAAATGTTGAATGCTAGATTGGATAAAGTAGTTGATAATGTTTCATTGTTTGAAAAAAGGCTCTTGGAACAAAAGAAAAGTAAGATTTTAAGAGACACGAGGGATTTTAAAAATAATCATGTTTTTACCTGGCCCAGACCTTCCAGTAATGTGAATGGTGTGAATAATGTATATGGGACTGGTAGAAATGTAAGGGATGTTACCCCTGCAGGTGCTGGCAATACTGTTACTAGCAGGAATATTAATGACGACAACCTAGTGGGTTCACGCAGGGTGGGAGATAATGTGAATAGTATTTTTAATGAAATAGCAGACGCTAATGTTTCAAATAATACACAGAGGCCGCAAGGGCAAACCATACAACCCCCTTTGGTTACCTTAAACCGTGTAGCTGCATTGGATAGCGACGCAGCTCCTACAACTGGTAATATGGAGCCATTGAATCATGATGTTTCTGTTAGGAGAAAGGTTCCATTAACAGGGACAGGTACTGGAGTAGTACAGAATGTTAATACCAATAATCTATTTAATCCTTTTCCCATAGCACAACAACGTGTAGGGAGGTCTCGATCACAGAGCAGAGGCCGGTACAAGAGAAAGGGGTCAGACAGCGAGCAACGAGGCCCCACTTTGAAGAAAATGTGGGAGAGGGTTGGGAATCGCTGATTGTAAATATCTCTACTAGAGAGTTGACTGTCTATGAGCAACAAGTGTTAAACATGGGCCTGAGTTTCATTCCTACGTCGTACAGTGACTTAGTAGAATCCATATTGGATGTTCGAATGTTTGTTAGGAATGTGCAATTGAAGTTAGAATTTGGTAGTTATGGGGAGGATCGACCTAACTCAGTGTTTCGGTGTAATAGTACTTACACACCTCATTTGCATCCACTCTTAGAAACCTTCTCACAATTAGTAGAGAAGGGCATATATGCCCACTCTGATTTGAATAAAGATGTTTATAAGAGGAGAACAGGTAATTTGAACTTTAATCAAAGGAAGGCATTAACATCATTGAGGTCTGATCCTACTATCATGATCAGGCCGCAGACAAAGGAGGCCCTGTAGTTGTGATGGATCTAGATTGGTATAGAGCTAGCATGGTGAGTCTATTATGTGAAGATAAGTTTTATGAAAAAATTACGATGACTCAGGTCACAGAGATGGTCTTTCAAGTTTATGGAATGTTGGATGACCTATTAATGTCTGAAGACATCACTTTTGAGTTGTATTCTTACTTGAAAGTTAGTAATCCACGAATACCAATTATTCAAGGTCTTCCTAAAGTTCATAAGTCCTTGTCAACACCACCAATGAGGCCAATCGTGGCTGCCCAAGGTTGGTTAACAGAACCCATGTCTATTTTTGTAGAATATTATACTAGACCCCTTGTCGATGCAACTACACACATTTTAAAGGACAGCAAACAGTTCTTGATCGAGTTATATGAATATACAAAGACGTTAGATGATCACGCTGAGTATGTTTTGGTTACCCTAGATGTGGTTAGTCTTTTCACTACCATACCCAATGATCTAGGGGTAACATGGTTCCAACAATTTTTACGATCTGGATCTGGACTAACTGCTAAAATGGTTGAGTTGATCTCTTTGTTTATGGAAACGATTTTACATAACAATGTATTCATTTTTGGGGACTCAGTATTCTCTCAGAAGGATGGTGTGGCAATGGGAACACCCTGTGCCAATAGCTACGCTAATGTAGTGATGGCACAGTGGGAAGACTCATTTTTGTTTAAATCTAGGTTTTTTAGAGAGGGTGTTGGTTTTTACAAAAGATTTGTGGACGACCTCTTTTTGATTTGGCATGGCAACATGGAGGAGTTGAGATCTTTTGTAGATGCAATAAATGCTTCTACTGAATTCTTGAGGTTCACATACACTTGTTCTAGGGAAAATATATCTTTTTTAGATGTTAGTATAGTCAGACTTCCTTCGGGACTGTTGAATACTTCTATTCATCGCAAGTTATGTTTCAGGAACACGTTTTTACACAGGTGTAGTATGCACCCTCGTCACGTGTTCAGTAATGTAATGAAAGGTCAACTAATGCGAGCCTCAAGGTTGAACCCTTGTGATACTGGGTTTGAAGAAGAGGTTGCTAGGTTAAGGACTATGTTCCTAGAGAGGGGATATGACCAACAAACCTTTGATTTCGCAGTGGACGAGGTACATAGGCTTCGGTCCACTACAGCTAGACCTTATTTTTCTAACAATGCTCATGCATTAGATTATCAGGTGGTTCCTGCTTCAGGTTTTGTTAGGGCACCTATCTTCTATACGAGAGATGCATCCTTTTTGAAAGAACTAATGAGTAAACATTGGGAGATTTTGAATTTAGACCAGGAAATAAGTAAGTTAGTGGGACCAGCTCCATTGATTGTTTATAAGAATAAATCCAACTTGAAAAAATTACTGTGTTATAAGGGAGTATCGATGTGTAATAGCAGTAATATGAAAGGTTACAATACTAGAAATTGTGGTAGCTGTAATCAATGTAGTTTGATAGACACTAGAACGTGTTTTGTCAACCCACATAACCACATTTTTAGGTTTGATACAGGCACCAACTGTATGAGTAGGAACGTGGTGTACTTGGCTAGGTGTACGGCATGTACATCATTTTATATAGGCAAAACCAATAGGACCCTACGTGAAAGGATTAGGGAACACCAGTATCATATAAGGTTAGGTACAGATGTTAATTCATTGGCCAAACATGTAAAAATATGTGGCCCTCAGCATAGTTTTCTTTTTTGTGTGATACAGGAGGTTTTCCCAAGTGCACGGGGGTGTGATTTGATTAACTACACACTTGAATGTGAGCTACGTTGGATTTTAAGATGTAAAGCTGACCAACCACCTGGTTTGAATGAGAAGGTGAATCTAAGACCTATATTAAAGAAAAGGAGGTGTTTTAGACCGAGAAGATAACTCTATTCCCTTTGATTGTATGCCCATGTGTTTATGTTCTACCACCTTTTATATGTAACTATTTTTTAAAGTTGCCAGCACCGTAACATCTTTTAAGACAGACATATACATGTAATATCACACCCTATACATATGAGTTGTTTTTATAGTTTTGTATTATTTGTTTTTTATATATTGTATTACCTGGTTTTATGTCGTTTTTAATATCATTTTTAATGTTATTCTGAGCTGCTTCGCTACTGAATTATGTGTACATGTGATGTTATTTGCTAGCCAATAGGAGAGTTTGCACTAGTATTTAAAGATGTTGAAATGATGTTTATATGGAACGTCTGAAGAAGCCTAATGGTGAAAGCGCTCACGTCTTTTCAATAAACGTTTTTTAACAACTTTATACCTTCCGTTTTGTTTCGGAGATTTGTGAGACTGTATTGGCTTGATATTGCCACTGCCATAGGACTCTGTGCATGCTGCTGGACTTTGGACTTGTTGTTATTAATTTTCTAACTATATCACCACCTTTATGAAATAAAGGTTGAGCAAGAGCAGAAAAGTGTATCTGTCTGTCTGTCTCTCATTCAATCATGTTTTCATCATAGTTAGGAAATCCTTCTTAATAGCCCCCATTGATTTCCAAGGAAATGTCTTCAAGAACTAAATAAGCTATCCTATGACAGTACTCTTCCCTTATCAGGCACATTATTAAGTACAATGGTCCCTTTGATGCATACAAATCTAGGCATATTGCTCAATTGGAAAGGCTCTAAAGATTTCTAAGAAAATTTAAGATCATAAATTGTTCAACTTCCCAAATAGCACAACTCTCCGTATGAACAATAGCCTACAGGTTACTGTCAGGTGAAGTACGTTTCGCTTTTTGAGCCATGAAAGACCCAGTCCTATTTGACCTCCTATTTATTTGCAAAACAGTGATTCTACACGTATTCACAGTAAGGAATCTAAGCCAAAAAATACAAAAGACGTGCTGGATAGATAGATTCCTAGCACAATGTATTCTAGCCGACAGAATAATTTACCACTACAGGTCAAACAAAATACTACTTTAGCTAGTTTTGATGACTTGTTAGGTAGACATAAACTTACACCGGGGTTATCATGTGTAAACCTGCTCAGTTTGGGAGGTGAGCAGTATAAAGGGTCTGCTTAACAATGTATATGACTAGGTATATTATGGTCCCAGTAATCACTTGCCTGGTATGTTCCTATGTTCCTATACCATTGTTCAATAAATTATTAAGAGTACATATAGATATGTGTATGTATGTGTATATAAAACCACAAAAAAGAAACATTTGCACTGACAAGGCTATTTAGGCAAAACGCCTGTCTACCTATAACTGAATAGTAATAACAAATTAAGAGCATTAATATTCATTTGTGCTGGTTCATTTTTGCAATTATATATTTATTTCTCAATTCCCAAGCCTGAGGTTATTTGTAACCAATTGCTGTCAACACAAACATGCGCGCACACACACATATGCACACATACACACACACACACACACACACACACACACACACACACACACAGACACACACACGTGTATGTATATATATATATATATATATATATATATATATATATATATATATATATATATATATAGACCCCCATCAGTTGACTGAGTTTTCAGAAACTTGAAATTCACATCAGTGAAATGATATGATCGATGATTTCTGAAAAGACGTCACTTTTTAATGGAGATCGCGGTACAGTGAGGATTGAGAGATGTATCTTTTTCCTCAATGTAGTGTGATCTCGGAGTTGGTATATATAATTTGCAAGTAATGTGGGTGTGTGTGTAAAAAAAGATAGATTTTTGTCTGGGTTTTTTTGTTAATGTTCAGGTTTCTGGAAATTTGATCATATCATCTCGCTGATATGAATTTCAAGTTCATGAAAACTCAATAAGCTAACATAGTTGACGTAGATTCAACTATATGTGCACTTGACCAACATGGAACAAGGAAACACACTGCAATATGTCAAACCCATCCAAGTGGGGGGCTATGTATCCCACACTGCCCAATGTGGGGGACTGCATCCCCCCCCAACTAAATATACCAACTCCAGAATCACACTACAGTAGGGAAAAGGGCAAATTTCCCATGTTGGCCATATGCATACTTATCCTGTTAAATTCGGTAGTGTGATTGTTCTGTGAAGTAACGGTTTGGTGTTGTCATCTCAGGAAAGTCATCTTCAGGTAAGGTGGCTTTCGATTATTAGAAGTAGACCCATATATGTGTGTGTGTGTGTGTGTGTGTGTGTGTGTGTGTGTGTGTGTGTGTGTGTGTGTGTGTGTGTGTGTGTGTGTGTGTATGTGTGTGTGTGTGTGTGCGTTGAATGATTGTTTTTCTTTTTTTTTAAGTATGCTGGGTTTGGGAAATATATCAAGTGCATGTTTTGATGAATGTACTTCTTGTCAAAATGTGTATTCACTGATGAGAGGTGTACTATGTATGTAAGTAAACAGATAAGGGGTTTTGCATTTTTTAATGCCAATGTTTTCAGATATACTGAAATGTTTGGCATTAGGTGTTAGGAGTTTATGTACAATCGTATGCAAATCCAGATTAGCGTAGTGGTTAGATAAAGGGATAGATTTAGTGTGTGTGTGTGTGTGTGTGTGTGTGTGTGTGTGTGTGTGTGTGTGTGTGTGTGTGTGTGTGTGTGTGTGTGTGTGTGTGTGTGTGTGTGTGTGTGTGTGTGTGTGTGTGTGTGTGTGTGTGTGTGTATGTCTGTGTCTGTGTATGCATTTGTGTTTATGTCATTGTATGTTAGACTTAGGGCAGGAGTTAAGTATATGGACACATTTACTGTAGGAGTTAAGGCTTGGTGCATGTGGTCTGTATATGAGCCTGTCTTGTGCAGTAATAGTGTTAAAAAAGGGCTTTTCTAATCATGGGTTAAGGTTAGGGGAGGAGGCATTTTTTTTTTCTTAACATGTATTTTAATATATGTGCATTTCTCAGGAATAACTTGATGTGTTTTTATTTCACTCAGTTCTCCAAACCCAATATATGTGTGTATGTGTGTGTGTGTGTGTGTGTGTGTGTGTGTGTGTGTGTGTGTGTGTGTTGTGTATGCATGTACCTATCCATACAGAATACCCAGTAGATCATCATTTGGCTCACAGACAGGACCTAGGAAGTTAGATTTGGGGAGCCCACCTCTACAAACAGGTCGGCCATCAATAGAGCCCCTCAGGGATCAGCCCTGGGCCCCCTACTTTTTAGCAACTACTTATTTGAAGTCAAGGCCAATGTCAAGGACCTCTGACTGACGAAATTTGCAGATGACTGTAAATTAGGAGCAGTCATAGATTTACCCATTGACACTAATGTTCTCCAAGAAGTGCTGACACAGACTAAATGCCAAGAAATGCATAATGGTATCCATCAAGAAGTCAGCCTCCCCTGGTAACTACCATATTGACAACACACCCTAAGAATCGACCCGGTAATCAGGTATTTGGGGATGCACATACCAGCAATCTAGTCTTTGGCCATCATATGTGTACAGTAGTGAGGAAATCATTCTATGTTGTGCAAATTATTAATAAAGGTATTGCATCTAGGTCCAAGGAGGTCAATGTTCCATTGTCAGACCTATCATTGAGTAGAATTCCCTCTTTGGTTTGAAACTGACCAGGCACATCCAACATGTGGAACGTCCACAGAGATTCTTAACTAAAGGAATGCAGAGTGTAAATAACATGTCCTGTGCAGACCACCTCAAAGTCCTATCCCTAAATTGTCCTAGTGACATCCAGAAAACCTCACATACTGAAATCAAATTAGATTATATTAAAAGAGAACTATGCAAACTGTTTGCAAACAAAGCACAGGGAGGAGATGGAATTAGAAAAAAAAAAGGACAGAGAAGACTAAGGCATGATCTTACAGTACCATAATATCTGTTATTTACTGCGGTGGTGGTGCTGCGGTAGCGCTGTCGCCGCACAGTATGACATTGTCCGGTTCGATTCTCAGCTAGAGCGTCTTCTGTCTAAAGACATGCGTGAATGGGCGTACCTTCGTTGAAGGTTGTGCATCAGGGCTGGAAACCCAGCACGTAAAAATCTACTGCCAATCATTAGCGGACCGGAGTTCCGCTGTGGCGACCCCTAACCGGGAAAAGCCAAAAGACACAACAACTAGGTTGTATAAATATGGGAAGATTCCTCAATACTCAATGCATTTGTTAATTAAGGAAAAGGGGGGTAGGATACACCCAGAGTCATACTGACTCATAGTTTTGCTTTCATGTTGCGGAAATATAATGAAGAGTTATATTAGATAAATTATTGTTAGAATTAGAAAAGTTGGGACTTGAACTCATATATCAGCATGTATATGTTGAAAACAGATCTATTACCACCTGTAACATGATCTTCTATAGCAATATAACAACAGCAATGAATAAAAAAATGTGCTGTCATGTAATTTATACATACTTAACTTCAGTATTTGATAGGGTCATACACAAAACATTGATCAATAAATTAGAACAGCTAGGTACTGCTGTACTATTCATAAGATGGAGCAGTTGAAAGGCTTACAGATAGGACATGGCAAGTATCATACAGCAATTGGCCAGATGATATTTGAGGTTACAGTCAGGGTGTCCCACAGGGCTCTATCCTAGGCTCATACTTGTTTAAATTGTATCTTTTACATCTATCTTTTTTCATCTGAAGTGTTCTACAACCTGAATGCAGATGACTTGAAAATGGGTAAACTGATTACATCTAGGGCATGCCTGCAAAAGAACTTGACTAAATTGACCATTTGGACACAGGAGAATAATATGTTGAGAAATACATCAAAAATTAAGTGTATGTGATTTGGGAGATATAAGTTGAAAGGTGGATATTTAATATAGCATACAGTGACTGAAACTCTAAATTAATTTAAGGACCAGGGTGTATGGGTAAATTAAGCTATGAGTTTTTCTAATCATACAACCAATTGGTTAATGATAGTTACAGAAGTATAGGTTGTATAAGAAGATTTATAATACCAGATATGATGTAGTCAGTGTTTGTTAGTGTCATTAGAAATCAAACTTGAGTATGAAATAGCAGTATGGCAACCTTATAAGAAAACAAGCATGAGTCAACTGGAAAGAATACAGCAGAAATATGATAAGGGCATCCATAGATGTGAAAATGTAACTTATTATGGTAGACTAAAATATGAGAACCGCGGTGGTGGTGCTGCGGTAGCATTGTCGCCTCACAGTAAGACGCTGTCCGGTTCGATTCTCAGCTAGAGTGTCTTCTGTGTGGAGACATGCGTGAATGGGCGTACCTTCATTGAAGGTTGTGCATCAGGGCTGGTAACCTGGCATGTAAAAATCTACTGCCAATCATTAGCGGGCCGGAGTTCCGCTGTGGCAACCCCTAACCGGGAAAAAGCCGAAAGACACAACAACATGGTAGACTAAAATATCTGAACTTGTACAGTGTTTCATACAGATATTTAAGAGACCTTACTCAGGTATATATAATGTGTTTAGAGGCAACTATCTCTGGGAATGTTTGTGGTTATCAAAAAATGAGCTGAGACTCATCAGACAACCAATGTAGAAGATTCTATAGGAATGAGAAGTGTACTAATTGGTTCTCTGACAGAGTAGCTGATGCTTGGAATAGACTACAAAGTTACATTAAAGCAAGTACTAGTCTAGATATTTTTAAGAACAGCCTGGACACTTATTATGGAAACAAGTGTTTTGGCAAGCTATACACAATATATTTTGATATATATAACATTTATAAATATATATATATATATATATATATATATATATATATATATATATATATATATATATATATATATATATATATATATATATATATGGAAACACTTTATAATCTCGAAATACTGAGATGTCGAATTTCAGTATCTCAAGAATATAAAGTCGAAATTTGGAAAAAAGTGCATAATCGTGAGTTCGAATATCTCGAATTTGCAGTTATGGCTTTACGCTACATAATGTCTGGGATTTATGTGGATGGTTTGTGGTGCCGTGTGTGGATTTAGGTGTTTTGTCAGGTAAGTGAGTGTTTTGTAAGGGTTTTGGGTGGGAGTTTGAGTGTATGTAAGTGTGCTGATATGTGTGATGTGTGTGTGAGGGACTGTAGAATGTGTGTGTGTGTGTGTGTGTGTGTGTGTGTGTGTGTGTGTGTGTGTGTGTGTGTGTGTGTGTGTGTGTGTGTGTGTGCATGTGTGTGTGTGTGTGTGTGTTTGCTTTTGTTTACTGTTTATGCAATCTCAGAGTTAGTATATATATAAGTAGGGGGTGGGGGGCACAGCCCCCCTCATGGGAGGTGCAGGGAAACTTGCCCCTCTGCTTATTTGTGTTGTAGAAAACACAAAAAGCGAAGGAGCAAACACCAAAACTACTTTAACTACTTGACCAAATTTATTGTAAGCGCTTTCGGAAAACCAAATAGCTTTCCTTCTTCAGACAAACTTCATTTAAAAATCAAAACTATATATACTTTAACCTAATAACATAATAATCAACTTAATTGCAATTACATATTTAAAGCAACATAACATCTATAAAAGTCTTTTCCTATAAAAATTAACTTTAAAAAGCAATGCAATAACCATTATATAAATATAAAAATAAAAATATTATATTTACATTTACAAGCACAACCATAACAGCCCTACTTAAATATGTAAGTTTTAAACTAAAATAAATAATTTTTCATATTACTATCTTCTTAGTGCAATATGTTTTAACACACAACGAATAGATGTGTATTCATTAAGACCAGGAAATAAATGTGCTGCAGTTCTAATATGCCAGAAAAGTTCTTCATTTTCTAACAGTATCTGCCAAGGTCCTACTCTAATGTCCTCATTTATATGCTTCAAAACCGTAAATTTAAAGTTATGATCAGAGCATTCACCAATATGTCGTGCTAGAGCATTTGTTAGATCTTTTTTGGAAATGGCATATGTGTGTTCATAAATACGCTGTTTTAACTTTCGCTCCGTCTTACCAATATAGAAAGCTGCACATTTTTGGCAGTTTGCAACATAAACCACTGATTTGGTATCACAATTAAAATTCCCAATAATTTTATAAATCCTGTCATTTATGGTAACATTAGCACCAACATTAATTAAACTACATTGGCGACAAGCACCACATTTTGTCATCCCACAACATTTTTTGTTTGTATTAATCTTATATCCCCTACTTTCTAGCAATGTTTTCAAATTAATGCCACGCCTATATGTTATTTTGGGTTTTGGCCCAAACTTATTGAGTAGCTCTTTATCCTCTAAGATTAACGCCCAGTTTTTATATAAGATATTTCTAATAAGTACATGATCTAAATTAAAAGTACATAAAAAACTGGTTCTAAATTCTGAGGTATTTACATTATTTACTACTGTTCTGCAGTTATCAGACACAGTATTATAATCTCCACTTTGAACAGATAAAATCGGTTTAAAATGACCAATTTCACGTTTATGCATAACCTCAGACCTAACCTCAACAATCAAAGAGTCAGGATAGCCTCTGTTAGTAAACATGGAGGACAAGTTGTTACATTCATCAATAAAATCACTTATATCAGTTGTCATCCTAGCTGCTCTTACCATCTGCCCTTTAACTATTGCTTTTTTCTGATGGTAAGGATGACAACTGCTAAAGTGCAAAAAAGCATTTGAATATGTCGGTTTCCTGTATATGACACTTTTATATCTACAGTTGGAACTATCTTTCTGTAACATAATGTCAAGAAAATTAATCTTAGAATATTGAATGTCATATGTAAATTCAAGAAATTCTGATAACTCGGAAATTCTAGAAATAAATGTAGTAACAGCTTCCATTGAACCTTTCCATAATATAAATATGTCGTCCTGGTATCTAGTATACCAGGCGACGTTGGTTTCAAATAATGGTTCTTTAAAAAGTAATGAATTTTCCCAGTGTGCCATGATGCAATTTGCAAAGGCACCGCCACATGGGGAACCCATGGCGACACCTGAGGTTTGCAAGTAAATGTTACCATCAAACACTAGAAAATTATAAGTCAATACTAGTTCTAATAAAGTTTTGACCAGATAAATGATGTCATCACTAACTTTCCTAATTAACAAGAATTCCCTAATCCATTCTAATCCTAATTTTTGTGGTATGACCGTATACAGGTCTCTTACATCTATTGTAAGAAAAAAATAATTAGGATTATAGGGAATACTATTAATGTTATGTAGGAAACTCCATGAATCCTTACAGATCTGTGGTTCATGTCCAATGAAAGGTTTAAGAACACTATCTATGTATTTAGCACACGCATAAGTAATTGACCCCCTACCGTCCACAAGTGATCTGAACGGAGGGTCATCCACAGATTTATGAATTTTTGGTGTGCCGAAAAGTGCTGGTAATTTAGGGGCAGAGATGTTCAAGTATCTATATAGGTCAATATCTATAAACCTTTCTAAAAAGAGGTCTTCCAAAACACCCCTAATCTTATAATATGCAATATTGACCTCGTTGATGCTTGACAGCCTATAAAACTCAGTGTTAAGTTGTTCCATCATTTTCATCACATATACATGCTGGTCCATAAAGACCAGTCCTCCACCCTTATCAGGTTTCATAACCCTGATATTACATTCACCCAACACTTTAATAAAATCACGTTGATCTTTACTAATATTAAGGTTATTATGTTTTTGTTTGAATTTGTTATTATCCAATGCTCTGAAATCCATCTCACAAAGTTTTTCAAAGCACCGTAAGCAATCATGTAAGGGTGGATTAAATAGGCTAGCTAATCTAAAGGAACTAGTAAGAGTTGATCCTTCCCCTAGAAGTGCTTTCAAATTCAACTTACGTACATATAACTTTAAGTCAACTATGGTTTTGACACAATCAAAGTGTGTATCAGGCACAAAGGAGAGACCTTTCGACAAAAAGTCAATTAGTTCTTGAGCAATATTAAAACAAGTATAATTATATATTTTAAAGTCACCCTTTGTACTTGAGATAATAACAGGAGAATTAAAACATAAGTTATCTCCTCCTCTGGTTGTGTTTGTTCATCGAATTGGGTTGATTCCTGTTCGATCTCAAGTTCCTTTGTTGTCCATTCTGCCCCTGGGGAAAACCCTGTTTCCTGTTTAAATTTGTAGAAATGTGCAGCTTTCTATATTGGTAAGACGGAGCGAAAGTTAAAACAGCGTATTTATGAACACACATATGCCATTTCCAAAAAAGATCTAACAAATGCTCTAGCACGACATATTGGTGAATGCTCTGATCATAACTTTAAATTTACAGTTTTGAAGCATATAAATGAGGACATTAGAGTAGGACCTTGGCAGATACTGTTAGAAAATGAAGAACTTTTCTGGCAGATTAGAACTGCAGCACATTTATTTCCTGGTCTTAATGAATACACATCTATTCGTTGTGTGTTAAAACATATTGCACTAAGAAGATAGTAATATGAAAAATTATTTATTTTAGTTTAAAACTGACATATTTAAGTAGGGCTGTTATGGTTGTGCTTGTAAATGTAAATCTAATATTTTTATTGTTATTTTTATATTTATATAATGGTTATTGCATTGCTTTTTAAAGTTCATTTTTATAGGAAAAGACTTTTATAGATGTTATGTTGCTTTAAATATGTAATTGCAATTAAGTTGATTATTATGTTATTAGGCTAAAGTATATATAGTTTTGATTTTTAAATGAAGTTTGTTTGAAGAAGGAAAGCTATTTGGTTTTCCGAAAGCGCTTACAATAAATTTGGTCAAGTAGTTAAAGTAGTTTTGGTGTTTGCTCCTTCGCTTTTTGTGTTTTCAACAGTTCGTGCTAATCTTGTGTATTTAGTTATTTGTGTTGTAGGTTTGTGGATGTGTGTTGTTTTGTTTGTTTATGTTGTGATGTGGGTGTTGTGGTATATGTGTGGCCTGGTGTGTGCTGTGTTTTATGGGTTTTGAATTTCACGGTTTTGCTGTTTCGGTGTTGTGCGGATTCGAGTTCATGGTCTCGAAAAACTGAAATTCGAGATTTCAGTATTTCGAGATTATGAAGTGAATCCATATATATATATATATATATATATATATATAAAATAATATATATATATATATATATATATATATATATATATATATATATATATAAAATAAAAAATGCATATATATATATATATATATATATATATATATATATATATATATATATGTGTGTGTGTGTGTGGATGTATATGTATGTATATATATATATATATATATATATATATATATATATATATATATATATATATATATATATATATATAT
>NC_056745.1:863870909-863890909 GCF_019279795.1 Protopterus annectens
ACGGGAAAAATCCTGTGTGGAAATTAGAAAGTATGTAACAATGGCCAGATTCCAGAACAATTTAGGGTTAGGGTAAGGTGCTGCCCTAAACAAAGTAATAAGTTGAAGTATATATGAACCAGGGCTAAACACTGTGCAAAAAAGCATGTAACTGAAGTCAAAAATGCACTGTATAATCAGAAAAACACTACCATAATTAAGTATGCAATCAATGTCAAATCATTCACTTACAATCAGGAAACAAAAGCAGCAATTCTGTGTAAGACTGAGCACTCATAACCTAGGCACTTTTCCACTGAGCAATTCACATGATTTGTTTTAAACTCTCAAGTGTTCATTATAAGGAAAATTCCACACTTTGAGTCTTAAAATGTCCATGTTCCTTGACGTTGAAAGGGTCAGTCACACAATCAGTTCTAAAACAATTTTAACAGATATTCATAGAAAATACATACATGTAAGTATGTTTTGGATACAGTCTGTTATTAACTGTTTTTGGACGGCTACCTTCCTGAGTCTCCAGTCAAGGGGCTATGAGCTTAATGCATAGCTCTGATTTGAACTATCCATCTCTAAAATGTGGACCACTACCTCTCAGAATTTAGAACAAATGGGCAGAATGAGGAAACTTTAGTAACAACTTCATCCAGGAAGATCATAACATAGTAATTAATTGTTCCTTCACACATAAGAATAATTCTTTGACAAAAAAGAATAATAATTTTAATGAAGTACTATTACTCAGAATTGCTGTAGATTTAACAAGCATATCTGTTAAAAAATGTTCAACAATGCATTTATATCAAACCCTTTTAATGAAGAATAGCATGGATCACCAAACTTTAAGAGTCAAAAAAGGTATGCCTCTCATAACGAGGAAAACATTGAGAGGTATGAAAAGGCCCACCCAGTTAAAATGAAACAAAACACACTTATGTAGCCCACCAATAAAGCAGAGCAATACTAATGAACAGCAGATCTGAATGTAGTTCTATTATGAAAACTCTGGCAGTACACCAGGAAGCAGCTTACAAAACGTTTAAAAAAGAGTTTAAGTCAGGACTGTTAATTTAAAACAATGCTTCGTTGCTTGCAACCCTTACTCCAGGCAAGAAGACTGCACAGGGAAAAAAAAGGACTTTTTACTTATATAACCTAGGAAACAATTATTAAATAATTATATATTGTGTCACCATCACTCCAGAACCTACCCTTGGAGAGCCAAAGGCTTCCAACTTATAGTCAGTTTTTCATTAGGTACTTGGCTTGTTTTGTAACATGCCCTGTTGATAAATCCTACTCATTGCAACTACTGCAAATGGTCCAACCCTTTTTAACAAATGTACAAAAGATTATCACTCAACAAGTGAAGAACACATAAATAAAATCACTTTGTAGGAATCCTGATCAGCAACAAATCTGTGAACTTCTGCACAGTGAAACGACAAATACGTAGAGCAGGGGTGTGATTTTTCAGTATTCTGTAGAAACAGAAATTCTGAACAACAGACAACTCACTATAAATACAAGTCTCACACTAATTATTTTTCTGCTTCTCCTGGTTGGCTAGCTTTGCGGTAGAAATCAACCTCTGATTGGCTCATATTACCTGCATGCTGATTAGCTATTTTCACGGTATATGAGCCAATCAGAATCTGCAAAGCGAAACCAATATTCTTAATGAAGAACAGCGGAACTTTGTGAGTTCTGTACCTTAAATGCGGCACATTCTGCATAATCCGGAACACTTGGCAGCTCAGAGTGAATTTCTGGTCCTTTATCTTTTGCTGAAAAAGATTTCAAGCTTGCAGAAACTAAAGCACTGCTGGGGATTCTCTGCTTGTGTTTCCCTCTCACCTTCCCCTTTGTTGAGCAGTTACTACTGCAATTACCAAAGATTTTGCAATCAAAAACCTTAATGGTATTACGGCTGGAAAAATGCTGTGACTTAGTAATCTGTTTACATGAGCCACAATGGCCACATGGATAAGTGCCCAGCAGTTCATGTCCCGTTATTGTAAGTTGTTTGTAAATTGCTCCTCCGCTGCTGATATGTTTGTAATGAGATAAAAGGGAGCCCAATGTTTTGCCTTTCCTGTATGAAAATTGACATTCCTCCCCCAGAACAGATCTGAGTTGTTCATTGGCTAATAGGATATTCCAATATCTATTTATAATATCCCTAATGACATAATAGTTCCTACCATATGTTGTGATGAACCTGATAGTGGATGTCCGGGAATCTCCAGAAGGAGTTTTATAGTCCAACAGTGTATTCCTATTCATTTGGGAGGATCGTGCCCATGCCTTATTGATATCATCAAATTTATACCCTCTGCTAGCAAATCTATGACATAAATCAAGACTAGCTACATCATAATCTGATTTGGTAGAACTAAGGCGTTTCATACGCATAAATTGTGATACCGGGATATTTTTGATGGTATGTCGTGGGTGCATACTCGAAGCATGTAATAAGGTGTTATATTGAGGATATTTACGAAACACTCTGGTAGCCAAGGTATGATCATGATTTCTGGAAATGGTAACATCCAGAAAATTAATAGTCTGCAAATCAAAGGTGATAGAAAATTCAATGCCCCAGATATTACCATTCAGATACTCAACAAATTCCAGCAAATATCCAGCATCAGCACCAGCATCAGCACGCCATACCATCCAGCAATCATCCAGGTACCTGCGCCAGATGTCCATTTCTACCAAATATATATTATGAGATACATCGTAGATCATGCATTCTTCAAAGAATGCCATGAACAGGTCGGCATAAATGGGAGCAAAGGATGCTCCTATAGCCATACCCTGTAATTGCCAATAACATTGGCCTTGAAAGTAAAAACATTCTTGTTAAGTACATGTTCCGACATGCAGATTAGTAACATATTAAACCCCGGTGAATATAATCCTGCCCTATCTAACCAGTATTTAAGGGCTTGTAATCCAGCCCAATGTGGTATGCTGGTATACAAGGCTTTAACATCCAATGAGCACATTAACCACCCAGACTCCAATTGTGTATCCTCTATGATTTTAAGGAACTGTGTAGTATCCTGTAGCCTTGCCCAGACCAAACCCAAAAGTAGTTTAAGATGTTGTGTCAGGAAGCCCGACAAGGGTTCTGTCAAGGATCCAATACCCAAAACTATCAGTCTACCCGGTGGATTAGTTAATGATTTATGGATTTTGAGTAATAAATATAAGATCTGCTTACAAGGGTCCTTGTGTAACACAATTCTTAATGATAATACCCTCCTCACATGCTAAATTCAAAAAGGAATCAATTTCTTGCTTAAAATTCGGGGTAGGGTCGATGGCCATGTTCATATAACATGCTGTGTTAGATAACTGAGATAAACCCTCATGATGATAATCACTCATGTTTTGAACTACCACCGCCCCACCTTTGTTTGCAGGTAAAATAACGATATCCCTGTTGTTACGTAACTGTTGGAGGGCAATACTCTCCTGTTGTGAAAGGTTATGTCCCAACATAGTATATCCATGATTTTGAAAATGTAAATCCCTGAAGACGGACTGCATGAAAATGGATACATGCTTATTCATCGGAGGCTGGAAATCAGATTTGCCAAATCTGAATTCATTAGATCTTTGAGATGTGTCGTCTGCAAAAAACAACTTAAGGTTTAGGCTTCAACAAAAGTTTGTAACATCTGTAACAATATGGTATTCATTGGAATAAAAAACAGGTATAAAACTAAGCTCTTTATTCAAAATAATTTGTTGATCACAAGACAAACTTACATTGGATAGATTTAAAACATTTTGATTTAGTTGTTGATCTTGATTTATGTTATAAAGTTCTGGATTAATCCCTCCAGGGAATGTTCTAATTGGTCTTTTATTGTGCTTCTATCCCCCTCTATGCTTGGAACCATTTCTAAAGGGATATTTCTGTTTGTTTTCTTTTTATGTGGTGATCCCCTGTCCCCTGTACTATCATAATCTGTAAGAGAGGAATCCTCTCCTGAAGTGCTGTTGTTGAACCCATCTCTATTTTTCAAAATGGATCTTGGTCTTTTCTTGGGGCGATTTGAGCTAGACCCCTGACCGACCTCTGCAAATCTAACTGAATGGTTATCCTCAAAGGGACGTCCCCTTTGGTATTCCGAATAGTCTCTATGAAATTTTTTAATTTTTCTTTCTTTGATGTTTTTTTCATGGTTTGTCAATTCTTTAGATAACTTCTTTAAGTTATCCTGAAAATTAGAAAGGGACTCATATTTTTTGCAATCGCAACATAATGTTTTGACCTCCTGAATGTTAACGTCCACCATCCTCTCATAGTATTGTAAAAGAACATTCACAAATAGCATAGACCCTGTTTGTAAAGCTTCCTTCCAGTCACTATTTAGCCTGTCATCCGGTCTTCCTACCAATGGTTGGAGCCGTATTCTTAAGCCCCTAGGGGCAATATTCTTATTTGAATACGCTCTAAACAATTTCAAATGCCATATGTTTGACCTCAAAGTTTTAAGGCCTTTCGTGAGAGAGTGGAAGGACAAATCACAATCAGATGAAATCTGTTGGTCAGTACTGCTTGGATTACTGCCTATTGAGGTATTGATCCCAAAAACCCCAATATCCTCCCGATCGGCACATAATCCAGATAATATACTTTCAAGGTCCATGCTGTGAATGTCTACCAAGATCTACTAATAAATGTGCAAAAAGAAGGGGGCAGCAGTGGTTGACAAACCTAAAAGAAACCTCAATGATTTCTCTAATTGGAGCAGAGGTCCATCTGAGGTATCTCAAACCGTCCCAACAAAACCCAAGAATCTAAAATGTTACCAACATTCAATAAATGTTCAAAATTTTTTTAAAATAGAAGAGTGATTCAACAACGAATAATATTCCCAAAAGTATATTGGTGGAATCAAAAAATCTGACTAGGGAAATACTACCAAATAGTTATCCAACACATATATATTCCTTGGTGACACAAGAATATCAGGAATATTAAAGGTTAATCCCAAATGCAAAGGTTATTGGTCTAAAACCACCAACACCCTTAGATGGTGGTAATCAAAGAATATTCAGAAGAATAATCTCCGTTCCCTTGGTTAATATTATATTATATAATACTCACTACCTCATTAGAATAAAGTGAATTCAAAAACCACATATTTGTGATAGAATGGTAATCCAACAGCCTAGTGAGTTGCTTGCACTATATTAATAAGAACCAAATATAAGGCCAGGCTATAACTCCCCTGATCAATAACGTCCAGCACCGGTGTAATACTAAAAAACACTGAGAGTGTCCTAAAGAACCTACAAAATGTCAAAGAAGAATTAAACTACCAATAAAAAACAGTTATGTTTGATGAATTGTGATACCAATTCACCTTTTCAATGTTATAATATATGAATGTCCCTACTCATGAAAAAAGAGGGGCAAAACATACCATATTAATGCTCCTGATAGGAGGCCAGTAAGGTGTAACCCCCTCAATGTGTAATAAATCCAATAATTCTATGTAAATCTTATTAACAAAGTCCAGGATTTCCAAGGACAAAATTGTGATACATTTGACTAACCAATATATTCTAATGATATATATATATAAGACTGGCTGATGGTTATCAATCTGAATCAACCTATATTTCCACATTAATAATTCAAAAAATGCGTTATACATTGGACAAAAAAGCTGCAGATATAAAACAAAAAAACAAAGATATATGAATAACAATGTCCCATTAATTGAAAATATCTCAGATTCTCCACCAGGTCAAGTTGTTTCATCCTCCAGCACAAACCATGTCCATGAAAAAGTTTTCAAGGTGAAAATCCTGTCCTATATTGGTACTTTGCGAATCAAACAAGGTCCATGAAGAAAACACACCCATGTATAAGCATTCCCTCGAGCACAATGTCAAACAAAACGATATGTGCTTTACACAAAGTATATAAAGATGATAAATATTAAATACAAAATTTAAATCCTGTACCAATACTTTGCGAATCAATTGGGGTCCAAAAGAACCACCTGTGTATAAGCATTTACATATCCCTGTAGCACCATGCCAAGTAAACATAAAAATGCCCTACATTCACAAAATATATAATAAGTAATGATAGCTAATAAATGGACGATAAATACAAGCTGTGTATACACAAGGGCCGAAACTATTGCCCCCAAAAACTTAGTCCCAAAGTAATGTTGAATACTGTCCCACGCTGTTCAGTGAAAGAAATGTCACTCACATCCACCATATCAAACCCGTATTGAATACCATATTATCCGAGCCAACAGTACCAACAGAAAAGTGTCAATGAAGACAAAGTCAGCACGTGTGGTCAATACCTGCTAGACCTTTATCGCAAGCAACATATATATACACCGTCTACGTAGAGATGTGCCAAATAAGTTGAAAATTCACCTCAATGCTTTGAATATAATACTCCACCAATTCGTAGGCGTAAGCGATTTGAACACTGTGACAAACAGGATGTGTATACACGGTCTGCATGAAAAACGTCACCAACTTGTAGAAAATTCCCCTCGATGTATCAAGTAAAATAATCCACCAGTTCGTAGGCCCGAATCTCAAAAAAACGCTGCTGTCCTCATAGTACGCCACAGTCCCAAGGTAAATTGGTGAAACAGCAACCCCAATATTAGAAAAAACGTCTGTAACTCCAATGATAAAACACTGTCATAAATCCAGCAATATATGTGCTGGACAACTAAGTAGTCTGTAGCACTATCAGGAGAGGATTCCTCTTCATACAAAAGATGGCGGATCAACTGCTGGTCCCACAGCACAGCCCAAGAATCAAGACAAAACCAATTGCTGTGCACGTGGGAGATGCACGGCTGGGTAATACCATAAGGAAACACAGTTGGCCAGCAAGATTAGCAGTCAAACGTACAGCCAAAAAGATAGTGAATAAACTGACTTTATTATAGAAAATAAAAAACAGACCGGTTTCGGCAAAATAATGCCTTCTTCAGTGTTAGGAAAACAGACATACAGAACACTAATTAATATGCACATTTATAGATAGTGCTGACCAATGAACACATTGGTCTGCTATAAAAGTTCAACTAGAGAAGAAAAAGCAGCAAATGCACTGTGTGCAAAATTCCGTCTCGGTGTCTTGGGAATTCACCTCTATTCAACGCTCATAACAGTCCACAACACCTTCAATGAAACCAAGTAGAAGTGAACAAAAGTTTATTGTAATGCCAACAAACAAAGAATGGTTAAGCGCTTTCACTTGAATAAAACAAGCTTCCTCAGAGGTCTTCCTCAGAGGTTCTGAGGAAGCTTGTTTTATTCAAGTGAAAGCGCTTAACCATTCTTTGTTTGTTGGCATTACAATAAACTTTTGTTCACTTCTACTTGGTTTCATTGAAGGTGTTGTGGACTGTTATGAGCGTTGAATAGAGGTGAATTCCCAAGACACAGAGACGGAATTTTGCACACAGTGCATTTGCTGCTTTTTCTTCTCTAGTTGAACTTTTATGGTTGCTGCACTGTTTGCTTCAGTTGAGTTCTGAGATGGGTCTGCTATAGTTCCTCATGAATAATGCCTAAAATAGTAAAATAAATAAGGCTAACAGACAAAGTACCAGAGACCATGGCTACTGTTCAGACACAAACCAAAATGTCTCAAAAAATCATAATAATTTGTACTAGAGCAAAACCAAGGACAGTATGTATGCATTTCACTCTGGACACTCCTTTACTGGGCTTTTGCATTGTGAGAACTGGGATTGTTCATCTGGTGGCAGTAGGTGATTGCCCGGTCTGTTTGAATTGGGAAGGCACTATGTAACTTTTTGCACTTCTCTTATATACTGTGACTGTTCTTTAGCAGTTTCAAAAAAATACTGTACTGTCTGCTGAATGCTTTAATTAGTTAATTGCACTGTATTACATTGTATCTGTTTGTTGTAAGCCTGTTATAGGTATAGGTAGTTTGTGTGCTCCTGTTACACTTCAGCTCCGAACCAACTACTCTACATTAAGAAGGTGTTTTTCTGTACCCTTTTGGTAGAAATGTGTTGATCTACTGCATTTAACTGTTTTACTGCATTAATTGGTGTCTTTTGACAGATTTATATTATATGAATGGAAGCTCATATAATCTAGCGCTCTAATGAGCGAAAATTGAAAACGATATTGTGGGGGGGTGCAGCCCCCCACACCCCCCAATAAATATATATACTAACTCTGAGATCGCACTACAGTGAGAAAAGGGAAAATACTCCAATCTTTACTGTACTGCAATCCCACAGCACGCAAAAGGGGCATTGTACGCTATAATGGGTTGAATGAGTGCCGAGTAGAGGGGGACAATGAACTCTTTTTTCCTGGATGCGAACTTTTTTGTGATGAGGTGTGCCACATAGAAGGATTTCCTAACTACTGTGGCAATGTGATTATCAAAGGAGAGACTACTGTTTACCTGGGTCCCAAAGTCTCTTATCACACATTCGGCATTAAGTAGACTGCCATTTATGTGGTAGTTCATGGGTACAGAGTTTTTACCAAAGGGGATGACAATGCACTTTTTGGCTTTGAGCTTGAGGCCATGCCTCTGACACCAGGCATCTGTTTCAGTGAGGGCCTTCTCTAGGATGTCCACATCATTTGGGGACATGACTATGGCTCCTAGTTTGCAGTCATCTGTGAAATTCATTAGCCAGAGGCCTTCGGTGTTAGCCTGTACTTCAAAGAAGTAGATACGAAACAGGAGAGGTTCCAGGACTGAACTCTGTGGTGCTCAACTTGTCACTGGTTTGAAGTCAGATTTGGAATCTGCAACTTTTGCAGTGTGGGTTCTGTCAGTGAGCCAGTTGGCAACTCATCCTGAGACATAGGGATTTATACCTAGTTTAGTGAGTTTAGCTATAATTCCAGAATGGGGATGGTGTTGAATGCCTTGGCGAGGTCAAGATAGGCTGTGTGAACCACCTTACCCTCGTCTACGGCTTTGCTGACTGCCTCAAAGAATTCAATCAGGTTCAGAAGGCATGATCTGCCTTTCACAAACCTAAACTGGGTGAGGTCCAGAGTTTGGAGGTTACCAATGTCTTTGTTTATGAGTTCCATGATGATACGTTCCATGGCCCTGCAGACTAGGCTCGTTGGGCTAATAGGGCGATAGTTCCCAGGATCAGTGGTGGCTCCCCCTTTGTAGAGTGGGATAACTGTTGCTGTGCGCCATTCAGTGGGCACAAAGCCTGACATGAGACTATGATTATTCGTTCTGAAGTTCATCTAAAACGCAGCCTGGGATGTTGTCCGGTCCCATGGATGCTGTGTTCTTGGTTTTAGATAGTGCAGCTTTTACCTGCATAGATTTGATTACAGGGACTCTGCATTCTTCCTGTATATATATGGGCACTTTAGCAGGTGAGAGGGGGGTAAAGTTAGCACTGATCCTATCTGCCAGGATGTTGGCAATATCAGTTGGTTCTGTAATTTACGTGCCATTGTGCTGTAACTCAGAGCAGATCTGGGTGTTGTCATTGAGATTCTTGACATAGCTATAGAATGCTTTGTGGTTGCCCTTAGAATAAGTGGCAATTTTGTCTTCGTAGCTAGCTTTGGAGGATCTTATAAGGGATCTCAGCTTCTTACTGAGGCTGACCAGGCAGCTCCTGCACTCGTGGGATTTTACTTTCTTTTGCAACAGTTTCTTCCTTCTCTTGTAGTGTTTGTTTATGGCAGGGGACCACCAGATTGGCTTCCCTTTTTTTGGAGTATAGTGTATTGGCTCTGTTTGAAATAGCACAATCCATGCAGTCGTGTAAGTGCTTATAGAGTGCATTCAGCAGTCGTAACTGTATTGTCCATCTGTATGGGTGTCATGAAGTTCGCCACTTCTGTCTTAAGAAGCATGAAGTTGGCTTTGGAGAAATTTTTTAACGTGGTTTCCTTAATGGTTGGTGGGGGCGGGATGCGGATATCTAGGGTGATTAGCTTATGGTCGGATCTGACCAATGAGTAGTTGATTTCAGATGTGGAACACTGGTTAGTCATGTTGGTAATGACTCGGTCTAGGATATTGTTGCCCCTGGTGGGGGTGTGGATAAGTTGATTCAGGACATTGGAATTTATGAATTCCAGAAAAGCGTTGAGCGAAGGAGTTGGTACATGAGTAGTTTTCCTAGTTAATGGTGGGGCAGTTGAAATCGCCCATTATTAGGGTCTTTGGTTAAACCCTAATATTTTCCAGTATATCAAGAAAAGAGGAGTGTGAATCCTAGGGCATGGTGGGGGATCTGTAGCAAGCTACAATTTGGATTGCAGTTTTGCCCAGAGTTAGTTGCATTTGGATAACCTCGGATGCATTATACTGCACAACTAGCCTGGAGGTGTGGATATCCTTAATGAATCCATGGACACACCTCCACCTTTGGTGTTCTAGTCCAGGTTAGATGGCCGAAAAGTGTGGTATGAGTTATAGCCTGGTAATGCAGGGGTGCTCTCTAGAGCCTTGAACCAGGTCTCAGTCACTGCACAGATATTGATGTTCTCCATTTTAAGGAGTGCCTCGAGTGAGCTCATTTTGAGACTTAGACTTCTAATAGTGAGTAGCATTACCCCCAGTTTTTGCTTGCCTGTTCATGTTATGGTGGTGAATTTGTCATTTGGACCTTGCCTAAAAAAGGCACTATAGGGTTGGCAAGAGCCTTAGCCAGTATCCGGAATCCCAGGGGTGACAGGTGCAGGTCATCTCTGGCAAAGCATCGTGGTCTATTGACTATGTCATCCCAGGCAGACAGATACTGTATCCCCTTAGAATGACACCAGAAGCTTAGCCAATTGTTGAAGTCAATCATTTTGTCCTTGTACTGCTGTATCATTCTGGGTGATGGCAGGATGCTACTCAGGGCTAGGGTCATACCTGCCTGGGCTACAAAATCAGAGAGCTCTTCCATGTCTCTTTTCATGTAGTCCAGGGAGGTACATCTCAGGTCGTTCACACCAACATGGACAATGACAGAGTCATATTTGTATTTGTTGTGGAGTGACCTGAGTGCGTGGCTTATGTGAGGGATCCTGGCACCCGACAGGCAGCTGACAGTAACCTTTTCCTTGTTTAGCCTGATGAGTAGGACATCAGTGTACCTGACTATAGAGTCACCTGTGACTAGTGTGTTGGGTACGTTGGTGTGCCTTATGGGCTGTGGTTTATTGGCACACTGAGTCTGTGGGCTTAGTGTCATTTGGGTTGTGTTGGGGGGTGGAGGTCGCTTACGTTTCTGCTTTGGAGGTCTCTGTTGCTTGAGCAGATTATTATTGAGAGCCTCTGCGAATGTTTTTGTGTTTCTATGTGTGGATTTTGGTGATGTAGGTTTAGTGGGACTATGTGATGAGTGTGGTGTGGTGCAAGTGTTTACCTTCTCCTCTTGACTGTCAAGTTCAGTCTTGGTTGGAGAGAGCTTTACCTCCAGTTTGGCTAGATAAGTACATCTCTCACAGGTTGTGGTGTTGGGTGGTAGGAGGAGAGGGTTGTCTGTGTACATGAGGCAATTGCTACATTGCCTCAAGATGCCCAGATTCATCAGATAGACAGGAGAGAACACCTGGAGTTGACCTTTGGACATGCCTGAATAAAAAAACTACTTTCCTCTAAACAAGTGAGGAAAGTGAGTATAAGAGCTGTTTTTCTCTAAGCAAGTGAGGAAAGTAAGTACAAAAACTGTTTTCCTCTAGGTAAAGAGGAAGGTTGAGTGCTGTAATAATTTGTAGCTTATTTAGTGCTAACAACAAGTTCTGAACAAGTGCTGAGCACGAATAAGCAAATTCAAGTGCTAAAACTAAGAATCTCTACCTGGATCTTGTGGTAGATAGTTTGTACTCTACTTTATCTTATGTATGTTTCTTTTTACTTTATATTGCTGTAGAGGTTATTGGAGCTTTTCTCCTTGGGTCTCCACTGAAATTTTTTTTTTTTTTTTGTAACTCAGTTGGACCAACCTGGTTAACAAATGTGAAGTAATTAAATAAATAAATGTCACTAGATGGGTAGCAAACATGCTCACTGATAGAGCACATGCTGTCAAAGTTGTGGATTTCACCTCAACCACTTGACCAATTACCAGTGGTGTATCACAAAGATCTGTGCTGGGCCCTCTGCTATTTGGAATCTATTTCTCATACATCCAGGTAGAAGCAGATGATCTGTGGCTTACCAAGATTGCAGATGACTGCAAATTAGGTACAATTATTGAGTCCCCAAGGATGTCAACACATTACAAAAGGGGCTAATGCAGCCTAATGATTGGTGCCAGAATAATGGTCTAAAACTAAATGCAAAAAAGAGCATCATTATCACCTTTGGCAAATAAGTGGTTGGTCCCTGTAAATTACATTACAGATAGCACCTCCCCTAAGCTCAAACACAGTGGTGAGAGACTTGGGAACACAGGTTGACAGCGATTTCAACTTCAATCACCATGTCTCCAGAGTGATAAGGAAAGCCATCTACGTTGCACATCTCATAAATAAAGGCATCACATCTAAAACTAAGTATGTTATAACTCCTCTTTACTTGACCCTCATTAGACCACTAATTGAGTACAATGCTCCCTTATTGCATGCACCTCACCAGACATCTGCAGTAACTTGAGAGCCACAGAAGTTTCTAACCAAGAAAATTGAGGGATTCCAAAACATGACCTACATGGAAAGATTGAAGGCCCTGTCTTTGTACTCTGTATACTACAGGCTGCTGAGAGGTGACCTGTGCCTAGCCTACAGAGCGATCTCTGAACCTGCCCTAAGGGATATGCTGCGTGTCTGCAAATCAAATGGGGAGTCATTCACTCCAGGGATCTCAACCTAGCCTGTGAAATAAACAGAACATGTTGGAGAAACAGATATGTCTCCCAGAGATTGCCACTCCTCTGGAATAAACTCCCAACTTCACGTGAAGCAGAGCTCATCAATGACCATATTTAAGCACAACCTTGTCAACTGGATGGGGGACCACAAATTCATGCCAGGGTTGGCACCCATGTCCCTCATGGACAGAGGCAGTCAGTGTTAATCACTGATTCACTCTGCTAACAACGACTATCTAACCATGGTTAACTAGGGAACAAGAGTATTACATGGCTAGGCTTGTTAAGACCCTAGGGCCATTAGCCTAGTAACCTCCTATGAATCTCTGAGATTTTCCCAGCTGTAAGCATGCATCTTGTGACCCACAATGGTATTATGGTTCCAATATCAAGGCAACGCACCTGTTGGGTGCAAGTTTTTTTAACACTATATTGTATAATTTAGCTATAGGCAAGTGATACAACACTTCAATGTGGACCATTTCAGTGGTCCTGTGGAGCAACAGTCACATGCACTGCTGGAAGCTCTCCCCTTTTTTTCCTTTCCATCTGAAAGGGATATAGTGCTATGTATACTCTGGGGTAGTGATTTAAGTGCAGAAAATGGCTCCACTACTCTGCTATGAATTTCCTGTAATCTGGCCCCAAGGTTACTCCTTTTTTTTTGTAGTCAAATCAGCTTTATTCTGAACGTGTAAAGGACTTTTAAATTCTCAACAGGGAGCCATAAACTAATATTTTCACTGAATGACAGAAACATTCACTTGGTAGTAATATGAATAGTCAGTATCATGTGTCTATTCTGTAAAACTACTACAATACTTATAAATATCCAATAAGTACATGTCCATCGATTGCATAATAATTCTGATCATCCATGAATCAGAAATCCTTATACTATGAGCTGGAAATAGCAGAGAAGAAATCACAAGAACTCAGAGAAAAAAAAACTCCATCCTGAAAGTTAAACAAACAAATAAATAAATAAATAAATAAATAATGGGGAAAAAATTGAAACAGTTTACATTGATTGGCAGGATGTTTATTTTCTTTAGATTTTCAATACTTGTAAACCAAGAAAGTACCTGAATGATATATATTGGAAGATGTGTTAAACAAATATCACCCATCCTCAACATTAGAAAATTAGTAATTTATCACACTTTCAAGCATACTGATAGAAAAGCTACTTCTAGTATGGCTGGCATTCATTACAGGCAAAGTCATCATGCATTCATTAGTATAATGGCCACTATTTGGTGCAGTATAATATTATAACAACTAGTTTTTGGTATGCGACTGCACAACTGCTTGACATGAACATTAATTTATTAGAATCGCTATAATCTAGAAATATTATTAAATATTCTTGTGCATCGGAGGTTTGCAGTTTAGCACCTGGAGCCAGCTTTGTGGCTTAGAGAAATAAAGCCGTAACTGTAATACAGGTGATCCAAATTCATTTAGTGGACTGGGGTCTTGTAAGGGCAGGCAGGGTTAGACGGTAACGTCAACGAGTGGCCATTGCAGGCTCACCCATCTGGTAAAGAGAAAAGGTTCTGGCTTGCCACATGAGTGACACCTACTGGGAACACTGCACCCGGTAGAGTCAGTCTAATGAGTGCTTGCTCCTGCATGTATTCACACTGTCAGCCAAGGTGAATTCAGCATCCCCTTAGAGGGCAGCTATAGTACAGATTGTAAGAGTTATTGGGTAGTTGCTTGATGGGGTGAGAAGGTAAGTTGCCACACAGGACCAGAAAACTGGCTTCCTCCATACTGCCTAACTCTTCTTAAAGGAGCAATGAGTACGTTGGGATTCCTGGACAGGAAAAACTGAGCCATAGGGCTGTCACCTAAGCCAGGGATTTCCTGCACCTGTCTGTACAGACTAGATGGGCTGATTGGGTAATGATTGAGGAACCATTGGGAAGATACTGTAGGGAGAATAAAAAAACAGTAGTTTGGTAACCTCAGACAACTAGTATATGTCCTAATGAAGGTGCTGCTACTATTTTTATTATGACCATATTGAAACTGGTGAGAACCTGTTGTTGACATAAGAGAAGTGATTTCAGACCCTTGTGTTTTGAAGTCATTTACGTTTTGAGCCCTCCCAGGGCCACCAGATCTGTTTATGAATTCTCCAGATACAAGATGTATACTCTTAAAAAATTGCTTTTAGACTATTTTCTCTGAAGTTATGTCATGTCTGTGTTAAAAGAGAATTATCATCATTCACTGCAGTTAAAAAGGCATGGGGAAATAAGAATTAAAACTAACTAAATAAATAAATAAAAAACACACAGAGGCAGTCTTGCAAGTGGTAATCTTTTCAGAAGAATCAGTTGAACGGTTTTGTTGAACTGTGCTTAAGCTGACATAAAGTGTTAACTGAAAAGCAAAGAACATATATAACTGAAGCTGCAGATGTCAAATTAGCAAGCTGTGAAGAAGCTGCAGCAAATATACATATATATAAATATGCATGCAGATTACCAGCAAAACATGCAAAACAGCTTCCTTGAACTTCATAGTACAGTGAGAAATAGTGATTTGACTGAGAAATTAGCATAAAATATGTAAAACAGTAGTAAAACATACTTTTTTTTAAACAGAGCAATTCAAGTGCACACATTAATTATTTTTTAAAAGTAACTAATATTCAAAAGAAGTAATGCTATAGTGGGGTATGCCATTATGTGGCTGGACTGTATCTTAAAATGATACAAGGCTTTGTATGAGGCAAAAAGCAATGAAGGCTTCTTCTTGTGACTGCACCTCTGTATGTAGGTTTTGTGGGTCAGCGGGATTACATGGAAAATTAGTATGGGAGTACTATGACTGAAGGCATAGAGGTACTACTGGCTTAAAATCTGACTGGGCTGAACCAGCAGGTAGAAGAATACCCAAATATTATGATTCACTGTGCTAGTGACCCTACCTGAAGAAGATCCAAGAGATTGTTGACACATGGATATTATAAACATTAATTTGCAGAATGTAGTGAGGAAATAAAATGCTACTGTTTCAACTGCTGTCATGGTACACAGATTTTGATAAAATTTTTTTGATAACTAACTCTCCAGGAAAAAAAAACAAAAATGATAATCGTCTGAAATGTTAGGATCCACTAGAGTGAGTCCCGAAATGCAGAGAGTGAATGACCAAAAGATTGGACATATATATATGAAGTCTGAGATGACATTTCTCAGAATATTCCCTTTTCTCTGAGGTATGTTGATCTCAGAGATAGTATATACAACATTTGGGGTAGGGGCGGCTTGCCCTCCACATGTGGGTGCAAGGAGATAAGCACCCCCCCCCCGCCAAAAGAAGTTTTAAGGAGAAGAGAGATTTTCGAGATTTGCTGTTGTCTTAGTTTTCAGTCTTTTTTTTGGGGGGCTGGACATTTTGACTCCCAACATTTCAATAGGGAGCCAGAAAAAAACACTCCAAAATGACAGGATCAAGGAAAACCCAATTTAGTCAACCAGGTGTTCTGAAAAATTCCCTTTATCAGAATCTATAAATTAATAAAATAAATATATCAGAACATTCTAATTTAACTCCTTGCTAAAAAAAAAATCATTATTTAATAAGAAATCATCTGCCATGGCAAACCACTTTGTTTAACTTGCTACCTCTGATGTCAGCAAAGTAGGTACTGATTAAATCTTTTCAATGGCTATAATGAATTAAATTACTTTTGGTTACACTTACAACATTGGAAAGAATTAATACCAGCAATTCTCACTGATTTTTTTTTTCATTCTATCCAGTATATCATCTGCTAGTTCATAATACAGATTTTCTTGCAAATGCTGATGTTTTACACAGCTTTAAAACACAGGTGCATTGTATTTTCAGCTATGGTGGCAGCCATGTTGCTTCCCCTGTGTTTTTTTCTACTCCCTAAAGTTTTACTAGAATAATGGAATATGTTTTATTTGCACAAACAAAGCTGTCAAATAACCAGTTACATTTAAGTTTGAAATGCTGTTTCGGTGAAAGCAAACATATTGTGAAAAGATTAAAAAAAAAGTTGAGTTGTACAAAGACAAGCCCCTGTACACCCATGTTGTGGATTTCTTCCAACCAGATGTGTGTGACCTAATACAGTCAACTCCTATGTCACCAGTACTTGAAGAAAGCAATATATTTCCCCTGCTACAGCAAATACACACTTTACACAACCTACAGACAACTGCTGTGCATGTCAGAATTGAATGTATTAAAACTGACCACTTTTGCTGCTACAGAAATGTTTTTGTTAAATGGTCTGTCAGTTGATCCTGGTGGTTATGCTTGTGAGCTGTAGTTCCTGTGGCACATGATTTTATTCCCTCAGCCCTCATTTGGCTAGTGTGCAACAGTGTGTAAGCAGCTTAACCAGACATTAATCCTAGGATGGTCCTGTAAAGGGACTGTGTGCCCAGTTGGCCTACTTTGTCAATAAACGGGTATTATGATGATGATGATGATAGTGATGATTATCATCATCATAATCATTACTGGAGATATATTTTAAATATTGTAGTAGGACATCTTAGCAAAATGCCAGTGGCTCAATGGCTTGAGTATTTGCCTTTGGTCTTGGAAGATCAGAAGTCTTTGGCTTCTATTCCCACAAGAGGTGCTTAGATTACTTTTTTCCAATATTGACACTGCAGTGCAGTATTACAGGGGGTTGTATTCATTAGTATGTCATCCTTCTGATGAGACATTAAAAGAAGGTCTAAACTATGGGAGTTGTTGGTAGCTCAAGTGAATATCAAAAGTCCCGCAGCAATTACTGAAAATAGTATGGGGAACATGCCCTGGATAAATTTCCCTTAGTTAGTATGACTTAACACTTCATTGGCCTAGTGGCACTTATATGGTCAATAAAGTGTAACAACCTAAATGAATAAATAAACTGAAAATTTAAAAATGTTGTGGTAGGCTGTTAGTCTGAATATTTTTGGATAACTCTTTTATATTTTACTTCTTATCTCTTTGGATGTTCATTGAATTGCTAATAAAAAAGATAGGATAGCTCCTGAGGTTTGTATATATTAATAAAATAATTAAACATGAAATGAAAATTATTTTCAGGATTATGCTTTTATATTTCATAGTTAAACAGACTACCACTGATATAATTTCACTGAGTTATTTATTGTCATTGGTTCTTGTCATTTTTCATGAACAATACTTCACCCTACTGTCATATTTACACTTAGTTTGCAGCAGTTAACTTGGCAATTTTCTTTAGAAAATATCATCATCATTGTGACTACAGTTTCAGTTTGAACTGAACGCCCTGCAGGTAGCACAGAGTGCTTAATCATTTCAGCTTTCTGATCACCAATCTGTCTTCAAATCTACCTTCAAACTGTAAATTTGGACAGGTGGGTATTCGTCTGAGCACCATGTTGATGATTAGCTTGTTCAACTCTGTGGGATAGAATCTTGCACAAAAGGGCCAGCAATGGCAGATTAAAATAGAGGCTATTTAGGGAGCATACACAGTTCTGAAGGAGCCCACAGCAGTCAACAGAATAATTTAATTTTAAAGAAGTTTTATATTTAGCAATGCTAATTCCTTTTTTAACTTATGTGATAAACATAACATTCACTGATGTGTCTTAGTATATGAAAAGTGTACTTGCAGTGCTGACCATTTGCTCATGTGCAACACTGGCCGGTATTGTTATTTTATTTATTTATGTATTTCAAAGTAAATAAATGTTTCTTTACTTGTTAATAAATAAATAAATGGCCACCAGTGATCCTATGCAGTGATACAGCATTCTGTTAATTTCCTTCCCATATATCATTAGGAAGATAATGAGCACAAAGCCTGGGAATATCAAATAGTACAGTAGAGACCTACCAGCTGCTATTGTGAGGGTCACTATAATATGAAGTAAGCATTTTTTTTACTCCTGTTAGGCAACCAGATATAATGCTGATAGTTGCAGTCAGCTAATAACCAAGCTAGAGGTTGGTTATGGATAACTGTAGCTTGTCAGTTGCTGAGCTTAAGGTCTGATAGCAACATTTGTATGTGAAACAAATTTGTAACTGTCCATGAGTTTATAGATATTCCCTTACTTGCCACATATCCTAATTTGTGCTTAAAGTAAATGGCTTCCTGGGAAATCCTAGAAGATTGCAGCCTCTGTGTGGGGGTGGGGGTGGGAAGTGGACTGGCTATGGATGAAAGTAACATTCTCTTGTTATTTATTCCTTTTAACTTCTGGATGAAAGCATGTTGTTCTTTGCGCAGTTTAAAGTATTTTTCTAGCTACTGTTTGTATATTAAACAGTGTTGAAAACTGCACCTGAATTTGCAGATTGTTCTGGACTTTGCCTGAAGTTTTATTCATGTATTTTATTTATTTATTTAATTAGTTATTGTTTACCAGGAAATTCTGATTGAATAAACTTACCCATTTTCATTGTAGGCCCAGGGAGAAAAGCTCCACAAATAAAGGAAAAAATCATATCATATTACAACATACTGTACAAAAACAGAGTAATGCAAATATTAATATGTATATTAATTTTATCTGAATCATAAATTATTGGTTTTCTGATAAATTACTGCAAATTGCAGTCAAGTGGAAATCGGGGCTTACTAGTCATTAATGAAAGCAGCTCACCTACTTGTGTGATCATTTTAAAGTCTGGATAAAAGTAACTTGTTTGCTCAGCTTAAAGGCTGAGTGCATTACCTTCTGGATATGATTTGTGTGTAAAAGAAAGTTGAAACTCCTGATTTTTCAGAATGTCCCTGGCTTTGCATCAGATAATTGTCTGTACCTCATAAAATGTTTAGCTTTCTAGAAAATCATTGAGGATTGCAGCTACTGTATTGGAGGAGGGGTGTCTCCGGATAAACACAGCCTACCCTGTTGTCATGCGATCACCTTAATGTCCAGATTTACAGAACTAATGTGCATTTATATGTTTATTTTCTGACAATTTTTGTATAAAACAAAGTTGGAGCCATCTCCGATTTTGTAGACTGTCCCTGTGTTTGCCTTATATTTTTGCAAGTGCATCAAAATGCATGGTTGTGTGGCAATTTTTTTGAGGACTGCCATCACTAAATGGGGAGGGGTTTCTTAGTATGGATGAAAGCAACTTAACCACTTA
>NC_056745.1:863895909-863955909 GCF_019279795.1 Protopterus annectens
ATTGCTTTCATTATCAGTGGGATACACAGTTTTGTACAGCTATCTGTATATACACATATATATATATATATATATATATATATATATATATATATATATATATATATATATACATATATATATGTGTGTGTGTGTGTGTGTGTGTGCGTAGAGAGAGAGAAATACAGACACTCAAAGCACTAGATGTCCACTGTGTTACAGACCTTCTATGTGCAAATCCTGTACATTAGCCTGATTTACCAGTACTACTGTCCTCACTAAAGTAGGATAGACAGTCTGTTCTCCAGTGATTTAAATGGAAAGGACTCTGTGCCATTCACAGCTATTACTTAATCTAAAGATGATTTAGCAGATTCATGATGGGGACACATTAAGGACACTGTGCTGGATTTGGTCTCTTACTGTAGCAATAAAAAAAGAACTATGGAATGCGTGCTGCTATTATCCCCACGAGACCTTTTTACTAGACTTCACTTATAGTGAATGTACAAAGTCATGTCTTACAGACTCTGTAGAACTGCTGAACAGAAATGCAGCACATGATAAAATCGATAAAGAACTTTTCGCTCGTATTTATTCTGTTGGATTTTTCAGGAAAAATATGCATTGTTTTCCTTTTTCTTGTCTCTATGCAGCTATTATTTTCAATCTGTCTATCTGTCTATCTATCTGTCTGTCTATCTATATCTGTTTGTCTGTCCTGTCTGTATAAGCTTAGTAGCTTGTAGTCCATTTGTGCCCTACTTATTTGATTTCTGGATCAGCTGGCACGAGTTACTGATACCTAGTTACATTAGGTACTAAAAACTAATGTAACCTCCTACTACCCGGTATGTTTATCACCCTGATAAAATTAAACTATAAGAGTTATCATATCATTGCTGGTACTGCTTCAAAAAGGAATGGTATGTTTATTTTATTCCTGGGTAAATCAAACCACTAAAATAATTTACAAGATTAGATGTGATGACTTAAATCAAGCTTCAACTCATAACATGGCTTTACTGTAAGATGAGAAATAAGTAACTAAATAAACACATTGATAAATACACATACATATGCAAACATTCATAAATAAACTGCAGGTAAGGGAGGAAATGGAGTGTGGCATCATTAATATGGGAAACAGAAAACAAATGGATTATATGAAACAAAATAAAAGCAAATGGAAAGGAGGGTTGTAATACATCAATGATGGGTATCATCAAAGTGTTTCATTTCATATAATAAAGTTGTGTGTGTGTGTGTGTGTGTGTGTGTGTGTGTGTGTGTGTGTGTGTGTGTGTGTGTGTGTGTGTGTGTGTGTGTGTGTGTTTGCATGCGTGTTATGTGTGTATGATTACAGGTGGATTACTCAAAATGTAAAAATGCTGAGTGCAAAATGTCAGTAAAATCCTATTGAACATTCACATTACTGAAAGCACTAAACACTGAAAATTCAAAAAATCACAACAGGAAAATAATTTCCTTTTGTGAAATTTTTAAGCTAAAAACCTTCAGGAAAACTAAACCCTAATTTGTCTGAATAGTGATAGTGCCACAGAAAGGGGGTTTCTTAGGAATAGTGTTAGGTTGGTGTTAGTGTCAGGTGTTAGGGGGGCTTCAACCCCTGCATCACTTTAGTAATACTTGCTATCCCTAACCCTTACCAAACCCCTTAACCTTGCACCTTACCTTAGAAAAACCCTTTCTGGAACACTGCCTCTACAGAAGACAGCTTGGAGACCAACTGCATATAAACACACACACTCACACACCTAATTCAACCCACTTAATTCTTTTGGCAACATAAACGGTCAACAACACAGACTCAGTAAAATGAACATTCAGCAAAACATTATTCTCTTACACCTTTCAATCAGTGTATCTTCATTAAAGTGCAATAGACTCATATAGACAGACAGATAGTTTGATAGACAGATAGCCAGATAGATGGATAGAGATACAGTTGTATGGGTTACAGTTATTTGATCTACAGTCATAGTATCTAAAAGCTGCTGCTGGCACAAAATATCTAAAAGTTAGAATATCATATGTTGGAATTTGACCTTTCTTCATAGTCGTTCCTGGAGTTGGTTTATGTAAGTTTCAGGGGGAGTGAGAAGTGCCACACCCACATAGGGTATGTGCAGTGGGGGTAGCTTGCCCCATGCATAAAATAGGTTTTAATTTCTGATACTATGGGATTAGATAGTTTGTTTAGATGTTTGAGTCAAATATTTTGAGCGTTAGATATTTTGATATACACCTACACAAACATATAGATATATATATATATATATATATATATATATATATATATATATCTAGATAGAAATAAGTTACACTAAGTATAAGTGTGCAGTAAGGCATGAGGGGGTGTGCATGACACAGGTATTACCACATAATCAAAGCTGTTATGGAGCCCGAACAGCATTAAATCTTCCTCAATGAACAACAGCACTTTGATAGTAGTTTTTCATTTTGTGAGATCTGTAAAAGGACAGGCAATAGTTGCAAAATCAGATTACCTGGCATGTCCAAGAAAAGCCTTCACTTGCCTTTTAGACGAGGTTATAGGCCCATTTTTATGTATCTTTTTTTTTTTTCCTAGTTGTTACCATCCTTCTCCCTATACATTATCCCAGCTATCTGGGTTTCTACATACCTGAATTACTTTTTGGTATTCATAATTAAGCCTGCCTGTCCTATGCAATTTAACACTACGTACATATTTAGTAGGTAAGACTTCCAGGTTTATGGCGGCATGGCCTCATCATCTATGTACGCAGCAGCACAAAGCTTGAAGCTTCGATATTTTATTCAGTTGTGACTGAAACAATGGTGGAGTCCCATGTAAGTCAAATGATGCCAATGTGCAGTGAAAACAGACCTTGTTGGGTTGCAAAAGCTGTTTTTTTCTTTACCAGAAGTGGAAAACAGTGACTAGGATTCATAAAGAGCTACATGAAGTATAGAGATTGTCTTGGTTTAGACATCATGCAGAGCTCCTTAATGAATACCAAATAGTGCACTACTTGTTGGACAAACACAGGTACACAGCAAATATCCCAATGAAAGCATAAAGAGTCAAAGTCCATGCTAATTAACAAATCCAACAAGGGCAAAGCTATTAAGGAAACTATAAAGCAATCTTGTACATATAGTGCAAGCTTTCACCATGTACACTAAACCTTTGTGGAATAAAGGCACAATTACATTTAGAAAAAGAAAGCATATTAGGGGTTGCTTCTGCCATTATTGTCTGTATGTGCAGCTGCTGCTGCTGCTACTGCCAGACCCTGGACAAGAAGTAGAAGGGTGTTTAGACCCTGTTTAACTTCTCATGGACTGCATGAAACAGAAATTGTTGACAGATATAGGGTAGACAGGGAAGCACTGGAGGAAATATGCAAACTCTGCAACCCCCATATCAGGCCCCAGGAAAATCATGGAGAACCCATTCCAGTGGAAACAACGATATGTGTAGCACTATGTATACTAGCTACTGGAACTTTCCAAAAACCCAAAAGGGATATATTAGGGGTGTTGCAGGGATCAGCCTTTAGAATATTACATCAGTTTTTAAATGCAATGCTACTACAAGCAGGAGAACATATCTGTTTCTCATGGACACTATAAGAGAGAGGAAGGCCCATGCAGGATGTTTATGCAAAAGCACACTTCCCTGAAGTTTTGGGCACTAAAGCTTGCACACACATAGAAACAAAAGCTCCATCTGGGGAACAGGGAAGGATGTACATCAACAGAAAAGGCTTCTACTCTATAAAGTCTTAGGCTGTGTGTAATGCCCAAGGAACCACCTACAATGTCTGTGCAGGAAACCCAGGCAGTTTCCATGACTCACACATATGGCACACTTGTGAGCTGTATACCAGGTTTGCTCGGGGTAACATTCATCCAGAGTATCTAGTTGGGGATGCAAGTTATTCACTGGAGCCCTGGCTTATGACTCCCATGAAAAACCCTTTCAACCCCACTGAGCAAGGATATAAATTGGCCCATGCACAAACTAGAAATATCATAGAACGTGTTTGATTTGTTTAAATCAAGGTTCTGGTATCTAGATACATCTGGAGGTCCACTGCAGTAAGTCCCAGGCACCTGGATTAGTATGCTTACAATCTGTGCCACTTTATACAATATATTTCTCAGGAAACAGCTCCAACAAGGACAGCAAGGGGCAGAACCACAGTTTCAAGGACCAGAGGCAGGAACAACAGCAGTAGCAGCAGCTGATATAAATAAGGAGTCCGAGGGAGAACCACCAGCTGCAGATGGTGCTTGCTGCCAGATTTGTGCATCATATGCCCTGGTGCCATGGCTCTGGCTAAGAGGCAAAGAATAGAACACACAATCACTACTTATCTCAAAGCCTAAGATCCCATTCATGTACACAAAGGAAAACCAATAGGTGTCAGATACCACAATCTTTATTTAACCATTCTAATGGATGTGTACTGTTAGCATCAGACAGCACAACCCCCAAGGTCACCATTGTTATGTGTAGTAATGACAAGATAAGTGGGAGACCTATAAAGAAAAAAACATGTGTAACTGATTGCTCTCATATGGAAGTGTGTATATGCTCATAAACAGAGCCTCTTGTCTGAAGTGTACAATTATGTCAGTGATATCTCTTCTGTAAGATGTTTTCAACATACAGTTACATTTTTAGAACCAATAATTTGCATCAAGCCTTTCAACTGACCACCATCCATAAAACATTGAACAGGTCAATTACACCCTCATTTGCACAACTATACCAAGAAGCAGGACTGAAGTACCTAAAGCTTCCAATGCTGTAATGACAATACTAATTGAAATACAGTGTGTTTCTACAATATACATAAATAATCCATTCACAAATGAGTAGGAACATGAAATCAAAAACTCTAGCTCTGGAATACATATATGTGCATCGGACGTCTATACAACTCTAAATCACAATGGCATATGCAAAGGGCAGGGCGCTGTCATCATCATTTGCACAGGGTGGGGATGGAGGGAGTAGGAGGGCAAGGCTGATGCCAAAGAAGTGAGTGCATGCAAGTAAGAAACACATGTATCTCGCAGACTCTACAGTGTTCAGGGCCAGTAACAACAGATGTGCAGCAGTCAGCAGTACTGTTAAGATAATTTGCATATGTATGAAGTGGTAATGGAAACAGTGGTCCAGCGGTAGCGTTGTTGCCTCACAGCAAGAGGTTCTCCCTTTCGATTCTCGGCTGGAGGGCAGGGAGTGCCTTCTGTGTGGAGTCTGCATGTCCTCCCCACGGTTGGGTGGGCATTCGGAAGACATGCGTAAATGGGTGTGCCTTCATTGAAGGTTGAACATTGAGCTGGTACCTCAGCGTTCGTGAAAATCTACTGCCAATCATTAGTGGACCGGAGTTCCGCTATGGTGACCCCTAACCGGGAAAAGCCGAAAGACAACAACAACAACATGAAGTGGTATTGGAAAGTGAAAAACTTTTCTATGTGTGTGTTTGAGTATGTGTGTGTGTGTCTGCATGAACAAAATCAAGCATTGTGCTAGCATTACACATGACATCTTAGACAGGTGTGAGGCGTGCATGGCACACTACTCAGTTCAGTATCGTTAACCCTGACCACAAAAATGTGTTCTGCCAAGAGTTGCACTTCTACTTCCACAGCCCTGGCTAGATGTCATGGTGCTTCCTGAATGTAATGGATATCTGCTGGATGAGCTGTTTTCATGACTAGAACCAGAAGCCCATGACCTACCATGTCTGGGTGTGAACACTCCAGTCACTGATGGAGCAGTGGATATAGTGTTACAACAGGAGCTAAATCTTGCATGGCCGTGTCTGCTGTCACCAGAAGATGTCGCAGCTGTCTGGCCACATGGATGCTGACCACCCCCCAACAGATGTTCCATTGCAGAAACTGCATGATCCAGTGTGTTGGTCATCCTGTCTAAGGAGATACCCACATGGTTCAGGGAGTCAATAACATCAGAATGCATGACATTTGGTAGTTGCACTATTTCTTCTGAGGCCCAGGTGGGGTATGCCTGTGCCTCCACTGCACCCTACATATACATCTGGTGGCACCTAATAGCATACCAGCTTCAGGAGGAGAGTGGACAGCAGGTCTCCTCCAACCACTGCTACCAACCCTTCTGTGAGGCACAGTGCCCTCACGATGGTTACCAGGAGAGGCAACTGACTCTGCAATCAGAGTAACAACACTAGCCTGATCAACTATGTCAGCCTCCTATATCAGAGGTCTCTGTGTCCAGGATATGCATAGGCATACTGACTGTGTCCAAAACATGGGTAGGGGATGTGATAATTGCAACCTCTGTGCAGACTGACACTCTGCACCCTAGTGCCGCACCTGTTCATCACCACCATCATCATCAGAGGCTACTGATGCTCCAACATCAGGTGGTAAGAGTTCCACAGTGCCATTCTCAGGATCATGCATAATAACAAGCAATAAACACAACAAGCAGAAAAATGGAGAATACAACTGATCACATAATTTTCCTTATAATGAAGGGCATGTTAAATTTCTAAACAGATGCTATCTCTGCAAAAACTTTAATGTCATACAGACCTAAATCAAATGTCTGCTTACCATGTGCAGGTGGGCTGGCAGTCTGCAATCAAGAAGTGCTTGTATTAGAGGAATGGGATGGAAAGGAAAGGAAAGGAAAGGAAGGGAAAGAAGTCTTCTAAGTATGAAATGCAGATAAAACAAAAACATGAGAACAGTCCCCTCACAAGTGCATATTAAAAAGGTTCTCATAAAAAAAAATTGTGTACAGCTGGCAGTCCTCCCAAAGACAAAGCAAACTCCACTCTTTCTGTATGACTGTAGTCTGATCCACCAGTTACTGCTGGCTATATATATATATATATATATATATATATATATATATATATATATATATATATATATATATATATATATATATATATGGATCGACTTTATATTAATTACCATTTCATCGAATTGCAGAAGATTGAGACCATGTTGCCAAAAACTTAATTTAATGAATTCCCGGGACATCATATTTTCTCTCTGGGAAACTAACCACTTGTCCACCAACAATTAAAATATAAACATAAGCAAATTAAACCTACCAAAGTGGGGCCTTCTCCCCACACACCCTCCACAGCCCTCCAACCCCCCTCTAACTAAATATACCAACTCCAAGAAAACACTACAGTGGAGAAAATGGCAAAGGTCACCATGGTTGCCAAGTGATTAGTTTCCCAGAGGGAAAATATGATGTTCTGGAAATTTGTTAAATTAAGTTTTGGGCAACATGGTCTCAATCTTATCAGACATCATAATATATGTATATATAACAATGGCCCTTGCTTTTTGCTTACCTGGAATGTCTGTTTGTGATACTCGGGGTCTGTCATCCACATCCATAGCAACATCAAGGAGTATGATGGAACCCTCTGATGAGCTATCCTGATTTCTGATAGTGGAAAGAAACTCTTCAATTTTAGTTAGTGATAGTTCAGTAGCAGGACCAGCCCCATAGCCACCTGTGTCAGAGCAGTTGTGGTGGCCCTACAGCAGACAGAGATAATCATGTCAATTGCCTGGTGTCTTATCTGGAAGTAGCTTCTCCATTTCCATCTGGCTGCATTAAGGTAATCAACCACCTGCTGTCATATCCTTCGTCAGGCAGAGTGGTCACCTCTAACCCTTGTTGATAGAAAAGCTCCATGGCAATGTATGGCCTGGATAATGACCTTATTTTCTGCATCACTATATGCTGTCTTATAGAATGCAGATATCTTCTTGGGTGCCATATCCCTTTATGAGAGGAAACAGAGTACAGACACAAAAATCAACAGACAGGATGGCTGTGGGCTCAATTCTGTGTGACTGTATGCATCCAATATGCACACAAACAATTTCTAGATGTTAATAGCTCACTATAACTGCACACAAGTTATGATCCTAATCTACCCCTCCACCTGGTCCACCCCACCCCCACCGCTACCAACCCCTCCCCCAAAACAAAAAAGAAGTATATTAAAAACATAATTATCAGCACAGATCGTATAATACTTCTATAATCTAGATAACACAGCTTTAAACTTTGTAATACATTGCTGCATAAACAATAGCAAATATAAATGAAGCATTACAAAAGTGACATCAACATTTTAAGACTGCCATATCCACTGCAGTGGAGTTCAGTTTGGTAGAAAAACAGAAACAGAACAAATTTCTGTTTTCCTGCTAACCCAGAAAAAAAAATACCAGACCTTCTCATAGATTTACAATACAATCATCTACAATATTTATGAATACATGACATACCAAATAAAATAGTAAATTGCTCATGTTGTATTCAGTAGCATAATTGTAGAAATGCAGACATGGCTATGACAATAAGAAGCGATAAAAGTAAATAAATCTAAAATTATACAAATTATTTTTAGTGGTCATTGCACTTCACCCTTTAATGTTAAACTAAAAGCATTAGTTAAGAAATAGCAATATAATTTCACAATACAGCACTGTGAAAAATAGATAAATCTCCAAAGTCTGTATTATTAACAGGACTGAGCTCTGTGCTTCAAAACTGTCTCCCCAGTATGCTACAAGATCATTAGCTACAAGATTACCTTTCCATATAGTGCACTGTAAACACTTTGACTATGCAAATGAGGTGTGAAATCATCAGCAGTCATGAATATCAAAAGATGTACTAAGTGTAGGGAATGTAATCATGGTGTAAAGACCTACATGATTACATGTACACACCCCTGGAATGTAAGGAAGAGCATTGAGAAGTGATTCTTGTTAATGGCTTGCAGGTGTCTATGATTACCCTGGCTACAAGAGCAATCAACTTTCACACTTTCAAGGGGGGGTTCACACTCTCAAGGAGAAGAGATTTAAATAAGAGATTTAAATAAAAGTCTGCAAGTACATTGACCGATGTAGAAGAGTGACAGTCTTAACATTCAAGTGCTGGCTTTAATAACCTCAGTTACTATCCAATAGTAGGAGATGTTGTTTATAATAAAGGGAGTACCATAAGCATTGCTAAAGTTAACATATAGGAATAAAACAGAGATGGAGTTGCTATTAAGTTAACATATAGGAATAAAACGGAGATGGGGTTGCTATTATGAAAGCATAGATAATAAAAGGATGCACCAGACAGAAAGAAAGGGATAAACCTGCAATGTTTGCAGTTTTTATTTAATATTGTGTGAGTGAATGCCTATGCTAACTGTTTAAATTATCCTAACCATGAAGACATTCACAATCAAGTGTGAAAGGACAAGTTTCATAACTTGTTTCTGTTACAACTTTAGTGCAACTTGATACAATGTCATATTAACATTACAGCTAAATTCATTATCATTGTCAGAGGGAAAATTGCTTTTGTGGATTATGAAAAATGTAAAAGAAATTAATTTAGGATGCTATAGGCTGCCTTAGGTAACTCAGACATGGCTGGCATCTTTGCACAGCCTTCCTAAAACAAAGACATTACTTACTTCAGTAGATGCACCGGACATATATGAAATTCTGTGCTACAAGGTGTAACTGAAGTAAATCAAGAGAAATAAGGCACATAAAGCATTGTTCAAATCCTTCTTACAGATGACATTACAATTGTTCACAATGTGTCTTACATTTTTTGCCTTCATTTTAAGGTTCATTTGTTTTTTTGCTTGGCAGCATGCAAACATGGCTTACTATCTAAGAAAAAGTGAAAAAATATAATTTAGGTGGCCATAACTTAACATGTGCAATCTTACTCTGTTATGCTGCTATGTACAGAATTCTTCTTATGACTATTGGGGGGTGTTTGTGTGTTTTTGCTGTTATTGTTGGTTTATTTATCCTTCTGTGGGTCTTGTATTGAAGACGTTTTTAAAAATTGAAATGTTATACTGTTGCTCTTGTTACCCTTCCTTCCTGTGTACTCTCTGGTGAGTTGATACTTGGAATTTCATTTAGGCTGCACTTGTGTACTCCTAAAGTACTATAAAGTTTACTTTGACTTTGACTTATGTAGCTCAAACATGCCTGGCAGCATTGTGCAGCTGGCAGTACTCTTAGTAGTAATCTTTTAAGGAAATGCACCTGTCAGGTAATTTTCTCTGTGGCACAAGGACTAAATGTGGTGGATTGAGAAAAATAAGGAACATGAAAAATAGTTCAAATCCTTCTTAGAGATCACATTGCAATTATTAACAATGTAAGTTTATTTTGCCTTCTTTTTAAGGTTCATTTGCTCTTTGCTTGGCAGCCCACAAACATAGTTCAAAACCCAAGGAAAAAAGTGGAAAAAAATAGTTTAGGCTGCGTTAAATCGCTAAAACATGCCTGACAATGTTGTGCTTTACTCAGCACTCTGGACCGTACTAAGATGAGAAATTCCACCTATCATGGAACAACCTCTGTGGTAGAAGGTGTAAGAGCAGTGACATTAGGTAAATAATGCAGCCTACTAAGGGTTTGAATGCCCACTTCATACAACTTTTTGAACACTACTGTAACACTACAGAAAATTGGTAACGTTGAACCTGTTTCTTGCAAACAATGTATTAGCAAGTCTTGCATAAAGAAACTGTGTTATTGAATGGTTTACTATCAGAATTGCGAAAACTGGAATCTAATCTGGACATTATCGTGAATCATATGTCTGAAAATCAAAACAGGAACACAGGCACTATGTCAAATGTAATGCCAGTTTGAAATCTCAACATTATTTGAAATAGTGCCTATAGTCCTGCTTTACACACAACACCATCTAATGTTACACCCCCAAACAGTGCATACGTACAGCATAAAACATAAATAAATGTTTTTACGGGGAGCAAGCCCCCCACACCCCCTACAAATAATATATTCAAACACTGAAATCACACTACAGTGGAGAAAAGGATACTTTCCCAATGCCAACTTTACTGCAAACTTTTTTACTGTGATCATGTAACCGATTACAGTTGTGCAAATGCACTTTCCATTCGTGAAATGGATCAGTCACACGTGTGCAGGTTAGACAAAATGGAATCAGCTGTTAGTCGACATTCCTATTTTCGTCTAACCTGCACTCGGGATTGTAAATGTAAACCATATATGATTAATCTTTCACAGATAAATGCAACCCAATGTGTGTCCACATTCCTAGACATAACAATAAATATATTTCATATAAAATTAATTTGCATATGTATGATGAGCACAATACTTTTGTTATAATCATCATTATGACAGCACATATCTCAGCTATATGTTTAGGACCCTTATGTCTTGTGAAGTGTGTATGTATTTGACATTCAGCTGCTTCCATCTGAACTATAAATAGTTGCAGAAATAATAACTTAAACACAGGAATGCATTTCAAGGCATCTTTACAACCACACATATAGACAAGAACACATACACAAGAAGTGTCATTGTTAGAAGATTATAGAAGAGGGAATAGATCAACAAAAATTTTAAGAAAGATAGATGTGATAAAAGCAATGTACAGTATTAGAACAGATCAGGATCTAATATGCACTATTGGAGATGACAAACTAAAAATTTCAAAACAGGTGGAAAGACTTAGAAGATATGAAGATAAATATAAGTAAAAAGCGCAGAATAAGCAATTTATTGATGACCCAAAAAAGTTTTATAGAGAACTGGGAAATAAGGTAAAAGGAATTGAAAGACCGCCAATAAAAGAGGAAGTAAATACATTTTGGAGAAGTATCTATGAAGATCCTGTGGAAAATAACAAAAATGCTAAATGGATAGAAGAAGTAAAAGAAATAATAAGAAGTTTAAAGGTACAGGCTATGAACTGGGATGAAATAACAGCCAGAGAGATTGAAACAAAGTTGAGAAAAGCCTCTAACTGGAAAAACCCAGGCCTAGATGCAGTACCTAACTTTTGGCTTAAAGTATTAACTTCTTTGTATGAGGATTTAGCCATGAGTAAGAACTATTTATATGCGCACCCTGAACACACACCGCACTGGTTAACAACATGGAAAAACAATGCTATTACTTAAGAGTGAACTTGCAAGCTACCCTAAAAATTATAGACCGATAACTTGTCTTCCAATGACGTATAAACTATACATGGGAATTGACACTGACAGAGTTGTCATTTAGAAGAAAACTCAATTATGGCAGTAGAACAATAGGGCAATAAAAGAAAGTCATATGGAACAAAGGATCATTTGTTGTTAAACAAAGTTATAGTGGAAAACTGTAAGAAGGGGAAGAATCTAAGTATTGCATGGATTGACTACAAAAAAGCATTTGCTAGTATCCCACATTCATGGATAAAAAAGTGCTTAAAAATGTATAAGATACACCCTACACTGATTGACTACATTACAGTAACCATGAAACAGTGGCAGACCACTTTGCAATTAAGCCATGATAAAGGACAAATTATTATCCCATGGATAAAAATTCAAAGGGGGATATTCCAGTGTGACCCTTTGTCACCATTGCTATTCTGCCTTGCCGTTAATCCATTAAGCTGTTTACTTAACAGCTTAGGCCGTGGCTAGAATTTGGCTCCTAGAAAACAACAAAGTCTAATGACTTCCCATCTTCTCTTTGTCGATGATTTAAAACTGTATAGCTCATTAGGCGAGGAACTGAAAGCGCAGTTGCAGGTTGTCAAAACTTTTTCAGATGATATTGGAATGTCATTTGGTCTTGAGAAATTTGCAAAAGCAACCTTTAAAAAAAGAAAACTGCAGCACCAGGAAAACATCAGTTTGTGATAAGAATGTGATATAAAAGAACTTGAGCAAGAGGGAGTATATAAATACTTAGGAACTGATGAAAGCTCAGCAATAAAACATGAACAAATGTGAAAAAAACTCAGTAAGGAGTACTTTAGAAGACTTAAATTAATCCTGAAAATAGCATTGAGATCTAGAAACAAGATCCAAGCTATACATCAATTTGCTCTTCCTGCCCTAACTTGTAGTTTTGGAGTTGATTGACTGACCCCAAAAAGTGTTGGAGTGACTAGATATTAAAGCAAGAAGGATGCTTCATGCTTACCAAATGACCTGCGGTGGTGGTGCTGCGGTAGCGTTGTCACCTCACAGTAAGACGCTGTCCGGTTCAATTCTCAGCTAGAGCGTCTTCTGCGTGGAGACATGAGCGAATGGGTATTCCTTTGTTGAAGGTTATGCATCAGGGCTGGTAACTCGGTATGTAAAAATCAACTACCAATCATTAGCGAACCATAGTTCCACTGTGGCGACCCCTAACCGGGAAAAGCCGAAAGACACAAACAGTGTATACCAAGATTATATATTCCCCATTCCAAATGAGGGATGGTCCTCCTTGAAATTGATTACATGTATAGATCTGCAATCGAGGGACTCCACACATATTTACTGACCTCACAAGATCCAAATGTAGTGAACGTTTTGAAACATGAGGAGAATAAATCTAAGATGACATTTCTGCTTAATTTAGCAGAAGCATATCAACATCAAGCAGGTATGGCAATCAAACCAGAAGTGGATAAAAACCAAGCAGCAACTGAATGTGCCAAAACACAAAAGAAAGAATATAAGGTGAAGGACCAGATGAGAATGCAAGAAATGTGGAAAAATCATAAATGTAGTTGCAAGTATAGAAAACTTCTGGAAGAGCCTGATGTTGATCAAGAATGAACTCAGGAATGGTTAAGGAGAGGTTAATTCAAACCAAGAAATAAAAGGTTAATATTGGCTGCCCAAGATAGTTGTCTATGTGCACGCTGTTTTACAAAGTCCATTGAACATGGAGAAACAGACATATATAGGCTTTGTAAAACTGAATTGGAAACCGTCACACATCTTGTTGCTGGTTGTGATGCACTAATGGCAGAGGGACTGCATACTGAAAGGCATAATAATGTGGCGAGACTGTTACACTGGAGATTGTGCAAACATTATGGTATTGAAGTGGCTGAAAGACACTGGAAACATGAGCCACAAAGAATCATAGAAAATGATGGTTTATATCACATGGGATCACCCAATACCAACAGTTCAAAGGATAGATGCTAGAAAACTGGATATCGTGGTCCAAGAAAAGAACACAAAAGTAGCATTGGTCATTGAAACCACCACACCAAGTGACTGTAGTGCCTTGCATACAGAGAGACACAAAGTCATAAAATACCTGGATCTGCAGGCAGAAATGAGAGCCATGTGGAAGAAAGATACCCAGACAGTTCCAATAGTAGGAGCAACAGGTCATATAAAAAAGAATTTACAGTCGTATTTAGATATGATATCAATTCATGTAAAATCATACAAACTGCAGAAGGAGTCATTCCTGGGCACATTGCGGGTGCTGCGAAGAGCACATTTGACTGACATCAAAGAGTGAAACAATGCTAATTTTATGAACTTTAATCATACTTTGACTTAGGAATGGGGTCCATTCTCGTCATGGTATTAGAAACCCAAAATACTTGGAGAAATTAAAAACAATAGAATCTTCTCTGAAGTGTATCTCCAGTCATTCAGAAATCACTGCATGTCAAAGTTCCTTGTTAAAAATATAGTTTTTCTGTTGCAGTGTGTTAGTTAATGCACTAAGTTGCAATTTTTGCATCCTTTATCCCATGGATTATATTCACAGCTATTACATTAATATTTTAAAATTGGGTAAGCCCCAATATGACACTATGTAAGAAATCAACATCTTTCAACTTCCAAAGTGCAACCCTCAAGGCCATGCCATTGTTGAACACTGGAACCTGCAACATGACACAGCTCAATGTCATGTTTGACACCTTTACTGCTATGTGATACAAGTAGTGCCAATGTGCTTCACAAGGAGTCCATCTGCTTTCACTTATGCAAAAGTTGGCAAGGCTGTGCATCTTTGTACAGTATCAGTAACATGCAAGATATGAAATAGGTGCCAGTTCAGACATATTTTGTTAGCTTGACCTTTTGCAGACATGGCTGGTGAGGGAGAAAATGATGCTAAATTTAGAACACAAAGGTGGGGATGTTGAGGAGTCTAGGATATTTGTGGCCCTCCTTGAGAAGTTTTACAGCCATAGGCTGCTGCAATGGGATTATACCATCTCTCAGTATAAGGCTGAGGTTTGGAATAGCTTAGCCAAGGCTGTCTGTACTGCAACTGGTATTCCATGCAATGAGAAACAATCTTGTCACCATTATAAGAGACCATAAAAAACACAAGTAGGACCTCTTAAGAAAATAAGAGGCTAAATTTAGGACTGAGAACACCCCTAGTTGTGTAAGTATACAGACCCATAACCTGTCTGTGATGTAACAGTAGTTATCTAACCAGCCACCACAGTTACTCATTATGCTTTCATATATATTTATTTTCTTTTTATGTTATATAGCTGCAGAAGATATAGATGCTAATCATGAGGTCCACCAGGAGAGATTAACTCACCTCAGAGATGCACAGGGAAAGTATGATTCATGTAATAATTGTAGCCATAATGTTATTTGCATTCCATCATGCACTAGCATCTCAAGCAGGCATACCTCATCCTTCATTTCAAGTATGCATGCCTTCGACAATAACTCTTGCTGCTTGCATTACATGATTAAAATACCAGCTTTAATGTGTGAGGGCTCGGTACCTAGAAACAGCAGCTTTTTTTTTAATTAATAATTGGTCTTATCAGCCACCTGTCTGAAAGAATTATATAACTGTAATTAATTCATTTGGAATGTTTAATTCACATCTGTCATAGTGAAATAAAGGCAGCTGTTTCTTATATTAGAGCAGTGACATTTGTTTATTTAATGACAAACAAATACATTTCCATCATATTTGGATGTTGCAAATTTGTGCAATAGTAAGTTATCATAATTGTTTATGTATTGCCAAACCAAGTTTGTTTAAAATATACAGTACCGTGACACACCATGTATCTAATTATCTCTTTTGTTTTCTTTTCTTTTGTCACCCCCACCCTTTCTCTTTACTTTTTGTGGGCAGGGGCTTGCCATACCTCCAGAGATAGCAGCACAGACACCCATCAATTCGGGGTCGCAACCTATCAGTGTTGCCTCCTCAACCCCTGCCCTTTCTCCTCCCACTTTGTCAGGTAGCTGTGTCCTGGCTGCTGGAGCCATAGTACCCTCTGTGATCAATACTAGTGGAGCTGATGATTTTGCCACCCGGCAGAAGCTGACTGGACTAGTGTTGGATATAATGAAGAGGGGCCTCAGTGCATGTAATGTCTGCATTGAAATGATCCTGCACCACTTTGCAAAGATGATGCCATGTCTGGCACTGATTAAGGAAGCTGCTGCAGGAGATAGTGCTGACATTTCTGAGGGTGAGGACTATATTCTCACTGTTCTCAAGATGGGCATGGGTGCACCTCCAATGTCTCCTACCTATCTGCAATCATGGTGTCACCTAATCTTATGTCTCCATCATTATCATTTGTCTTGTATGTTCTGCATGTCTGTGGATGTTTCCTAACCCACCCTACCTGCCTACCTGGCCTTCTTATTCCTAAGCATCTTTCCCCAATGTTCCTCTCTACCCCCCCCCCACAAAATGTGTATCTGTCCCAAAAAAAAAATTACACCCCATACATAGCTCTCCACTTCATCAGTCTGTCATCCTGACCCAATTGATTCAGTCGAATTGACCATACATTATTCTGTTGTCACCTATCATTGGTGCTGTGACTCTGCAAAGTCATAAAACTGTATATATTAATTGTACATATACATTGTGAAGAAGTGGTTAGCTGTGGTGCTCTCCAGCAGTCCAACTGCAAATTCTCTAATCTTTTCCCAGTGAGTTACCCTCTGCTTGCCAACTCCATTTCCAATCCTGTCCTATCCACTCCTTCTATACATGTTTAATCTGGTCAAAAATAGATTCACACATAACACACATGGCCAGAAATGGCCCATAGAAAAGTTTTCACTTTATGTCATTGGCATGTGCACAGAGTTTGGCATAGCACAGCAATGCTGTGTGACAATGAATACTATTTTAACTTCTTGCAAAAGCTGAAGATTTCAGTTTAATCTGCAGTGGTCTGGTTACTGTCACCCAAGTGTGTTTAAATCCACTGCACTGTAGGAATACAGAGTAAATCCATACTAAAGGCAGTACTATGATGCAGTTAACTAGAACAATTCTTAGGCTGCTGGCTATATTAAAGTATGAGTTCCTCTGTGACATGTTGAGATAATTACCCTGTTTGTAGTCTGATGTTTTAGTATTGCATCAAGGGTTCAATTACAGCTGTATATTAGTTTGTTACTTCATGACAGTTCTTTTATTTACTTGCAAACGTCTGTATTTCTCTCTATATAAAACACTTTCCTTAATACAGCATTGGAATAGTGCAGCAAGACATCATTGTTGAATATATTACAGCCCAATAGGGTGACTTTGTTAGCAGGCTTGTCCCAGTTATGTATTCATGTTTATTGCACTCTCCCACCACATATTAGTGCCTATAACAATCACTTTATTGGACAGAGCATGAAAGATTAATGAGGATTTTATAAGTAAGACTAATGCACCATACATATGTTCCTACATGTCCCAAAAAACATATTGCTTCTATCCGTCTGTGCATTGGTCTCAAATCTCTCTTTTCACTATTCAATTTTCAATAAGTTGTCAGTGTGTTTCAATAGTATTATATCAATACAGTGAAATACCGATTCCTCTGTGGCATGATGAGCTAATGCTCAAATGTGTAGAAAGATGTTTGAATAATTCAAGGATTGTAATCCAGCCATTATTTAATAGTTACTGAGAGTTTTTGGTTCACTAATTTAGGTGTACCTGTAGGCTGCATATTGTTGAGACACCACTATCCTTCTTCACTGATAATTTACTTTGTTTCTGCCTCCATGTCACCCTGACAATGTATCTTCTCCCTTATGTATCATTATTCTTCTATCTCTGCATTTGCACAATGTCTGGTGCTGGATAACATATGCAAAAAAGGCTAAATGGAAGCTCACAGCTTATGGCAATATCTTTGGTTTTGATTACCATCATCCACATTACTTTGTTTCACTTTGTACTGCTGTGTTAAGCTACATTTATTCTGTTTAATATAATTTTAAACAAGACGAAGAATTGGCTGTATGGATTACAGTGATCTTTAGGATTGATTTCATATTTGCTGAAATCTGCTGTCATATGTTAACAAAAACAATTATGAATGTTTACATGCTGTGCTAAGATAATACTCAAGTCTAAATGTTTTGTCTTGTCATGCTGAAAATCTTTGAGTACATATGGATGACATATTTCTTGATGTATTGCCTGATTACTGTGTCTGTAAATGTTGGCTAGACCTTTACCTAACATGTCACTATCATGCTGCTACACTAATCTGCCTTCTACCTATTTTGAAGGCTGTCTTGTAAAGGTCTTTAAGCACAAGTCAGTAGAGAACAACATAGATTACTGTGAATTACCATTATAACTTTAACACTTCAAGATATGATTATGCTTGCAGTATCACTTTGCCATCAACAGCACAAATCAACTTATTAGCCTTGCACTCAAAGAGAACAATAAAAAAGAAAGAACAAATCAGAGATTTGTAGTTTCTGTTGCATATTTGTATGGCTGCATTACTGTTGAAAAAAGATGGTCATGATTTCTGAATGATGTTGACTCAATTGATTCATTTAAAGTAATGTATCTGCTATACAGAGTTTCCAACTGCCCTGTTTTACCATCTTGATTAACCTACTCTCACAAAAGCCATCACTGTCATTCTACAGTGCACTGTCCTATACACAACTTGCATATTTGTCTTGCTATTACACATAGTACAAGTATAGACAATATAGTGTGCAATCATCCCAACATGAAGTCACAGCAATGCTCGATTGATAACCCACTGGTGTGCAACAGTCAATGTGTATGTCAACCCAGTGTGTGGAACATATCAATGTCTCTCACAGTAAGACAATGTACAGAAAAACAGGATTTACATTTCATTATAAAATCATGTCATTACATGTGAAAATCATAGTGATATTACATTGTCCTGTGTACACATATGCATTTGTTTCATGACTTGTGATGCACAGTACCAGCTTTTCCAAGCATTGCTTTTTTTACAAATATTCTAATGTCCAATTTCACATAGGTATTGTCTATCTTTTCCTGTGGTGCTTGCAACAAGACATCAATCTCTAGAAAGTGAAACCTAGATAGGTAGGAGATACAATACCTAACATGGAAAATGTGTGTGTAACTGTGTCTGTGTTTGTTGTGTGTGCCCCTTGGTGGTGGTGTTTTCACTTCTCAGGAGAATAATGCATTTAATTGTTCTCATAGTTCCCTCATCCCAATTTTTCTCATCCCAGTTTTTATAGAAACAACCTATCGGAAACACACTGATGAGTTCATACTGACAAAGGTACAGTCTCTCCACCTAAGAGTTAGACTTCTCCTGTGGTGCTCACAAGTAATGAAATGTGCTCTAGATTGTAAAACCTGGATAGATAGGAGGTTCAATACCCAGCATGGAAGGTTTGTGTGTGTATAAGACTGTGTGTATCCCTTGGTGGTGTATCCACTTAACCTGAGAAGAATACATTTAACTGTTTTCACAGCTCCCTTATCCCAATTTTTACAGAAACATCCTTTCTGAAACACAATGATGAGGTCATCCTAGCAATAGTGCAATCTCTTCTCTGAAGAGACAGACTTCTGCTGTGGCACTTACAACTTATGCAGTCTTCTCTAAATTGCATGACTAGATAGGTAGAAGGTCCAATACCTGCCACAGTAGACCTGCATATGTGCACATGTATGTATATTGCTTGTTGCTGTCTCCATTTTTCCTGAAAAGGATGCATTTAAATGTGCACACAGGTCTCGTATACCAGCTTTTACACAAACATCCTCCTTTCGCACTTTTGTCTAGTACAGTGCTATCAATTGTGTAACTGGCTAGGTAGTAGTTTGATACCTGCCATTGTACATTTGTAGGCATTTATGCATGTATGTATGTGTAATGCTTGTTGCTGTCTCCATTTTCCTTGAACAGAATGCATTTAAATGTGCGCACACATCTCTTATATCAACTTTTATTCAAATATCCTGTATAAAACACACTTATGATGTCATTCTATCAAAAGTGCAATCTCTACCCATAAGAGTCAGATTTTTCATGTGGCACTTGTAGCTAGTACAGTGTTCTCTAGACTGTGTAACTAAGTAGGTAGGAGGTTCAATTCCCAACATGGTAGACTTGTGCATGTGTGTGAGGTTGGTTATACGTAAGTGAGCATGTACTCAATCAACCTGTACTCTGAATAAATATTTTAAAATCATAAATGACTACAGCATTCACTAAGCCCACCTTTCACATCCACAACTTAATTGCTCCACAAGGGTGTAGCTATGCATGCTGTTTGTAATGTCATGATTACAATTTTCTATACAATACATAAAGACAATTTTGCTTTTTAGGCAGTGCTATGTCCACAGATTTGGAAATGAATGCTTCAGATTCGTATAAGTGAATTTAAGTGCACTTTTATCTGCTGTTTTGCATATAGTACTGTATTTAATTTATTTATTTGTGTTTTTCACTGAATATTAACTCAACTGAAGTTGTGGCTGTCTCTCTATAGAGTACTTTTTAGAATTTCTGTGTAGCCATTGATAGCAGTGGGGGGGTAGTTTCAGCTCATCACTGACATTCTGTCTTACTGTGGTGGTGGTGCTGCGGTAGCGTTGTCGCCTCACAGTAAGACGTTGTCCTGTTCGATTCTCAGCTAGAGTGTCTTCTGTGTGGAGACATGCGTGAATGGGCGTACCTTCGTTGAAGGTTGTGCGTCAGGGCCAGCAACTTGGCACGTAAAAATCTACTGCCAATCATTAGGAGACCAGAGTTCCGCTGTGGCGACCCCTAACCGGGAAAAGCCGAAAGACACAACAACAACAACAACTGACATTCTGTCTTGCCTTATATAAGTGGTACATTTTGAGTTATCTCTGCTTAATATCAGAGCTTTGGCCGGCTAACATCTGCCTGAAATCAGCTGGATGTATAAGTGAATTTAAGTACACTTTTATCTGCTCTTTTGCATATAGTACTGTATTTGATTTATTTATTTGTGTTTTTCACTGAATATTAACTCAACTGAAGTTGTGGCTGTCTCTCTGCAGAGTACTTTTTAGAATTTCTGTGTAGCTATTGATAGCAGTGAGGGGTAGTTTCCGCTCATCACTGACATTCTGTCTTGCCTTATATAAGTGGTACATTTTGAGTTATCTCTGCTTAATATCAGAGCTTTGGCCGGCTAACATCTACCTGAAATCAGCTGGAAGTATAAGTGAATTTAAGTACACTTTTATCTGCTCTTTTGCGTATAGTACTGCATTTAATTTATTTATTTGTGTTTTTCACTGAATATTAACTCAACTGAAGTTGTGGCTGTCTCTCTACAGTTAGTTCCCCACCCACTCTCCCTGTTCTTGTTTTGGTGTTAATGTTGGTGGCTTTGAAATTGCCCGCCCCTCTTGTAGATTTGTATTTGGATACTCCTTCTGGGCCCATCTCATTTGCTCACTCAACTGAGTGCAGTGAGATTATATTCTGATTTCAGGCACTCCTACTGTGTACAAAGAGGACATTTGGGATGGACAACCCCTGTAGCCTCTTAATCCTGCTCTGTTCCCTCCCTCAAAAAAAAAAAAAAAAAAATATATATATATATATATATATATATATATATATATATATATATATATATTTTTTTATTCAACTGCTCTTACTGTAACTGTCTTAGTTGCTCTTCTGTGTGCTCTCTGTTCAGTCGCTCTTACTCTGCACTTATTACTGCTTGTTAGTAGCCTTTTAATTTACTGCCTTCTGCACTTGTTTTTTAGTCATTTGTTAATTTAATTGCATTTATTTGAACTGTATTTGCCGTAGTGTTGCTACACACTCGGGTGTGCTGACCTGCACTACAATTTGAGTTGTATTTACTGCTGTTTTAGCTGCTTTTCTCTAACAAAAAAAATACTAAACTTGTTTTCTGCCTTTTCTGTAACTAGTCAAGTCCAGATACAGACTTGCTGTATCCAGGACTGTTGGTAAGCCTCTGAGCCCCCCAAGCCTTTCTGTGTTGGAGGGAAGCCTTCTAGCTTATCAGTGAGAATGGTAAGTACTAGGTAGCCTATCTACCACGGGAAGAGTGGGTTTTGGCCCTGAAATTGTAATTTATTGGTCATTTGGGCAGTTTTTCCATCTCTTTCTACTTTCTGGTTAAAAGCCCATTTTGCATTTGGTCCCTGCCTTTCCTATAACTAGTGTAGTCCAGGTACAGATTTGCTGTATCCAGGACTGTTGGTAAGCTTCTGATCCCCCCCCCCCAAGCCCTTCTGTGTTGGAGAGAAGCCTTCTAGCTTATCAGTGGGAGTGGTAAGCACTAGGTAACCTATGTACCACAGGAGGAGTGGTTTCTGGCCCAGAAATTATAGTTTATTGGCCATTTGGGAAGCTTTTCTGTCTCTTTCAACCCTCTGATATAAAAGTCTGTGTTTGCACTTGTTTCCTGCCTTTCCTGTTACTAGTCCAGTCCAGGTACAGATTTCCTGTATCCAGGAATCTTTGTAAGTTTCTGAGCCCCCCAAGCCTTTCCGTGTTGGGGGGAAGCCTTCTAGCTTATCAGTGGGAGTGGTAAGCATCAGGTAGCCTATCTACCACAAGAGGAGTGGTCCCTGACCCAGAAATTGTAGCTGTTGGCTGTTTGAGCAGTTTTTTTTTCCATCTCTTTCAACTTTCTGGATTGAAAGCCGCACTTGTGCCTGTTTCCCACCTTTCCTATAACTAGCCTAGTCCGGTTATAGAGTTGCTGTATCCAGGATTGTTAGTAAGCTTCTGAGCCTCCCAAGCCTTTCTGTGATGGAGGGAAGCCTTCTAGCTTATCAGTGGGAGTGGTAAGCACTAGGTAGCCTATCCTCCACTCCACGGGAAGAGTGAGTTTTGGCCCAGAAATTGTAGTTTATTTGGCCGTTTGGGCAGTTTTCCGTCTCTTTCAACTTGCTGGCTTAAAAGCCTACGTTTGTACTTGTTCCCCGCTTTTCCTGCAACTAGTCTAGTCCAGGTACAGATTTGCTGTATCCAGGACTCCTTGTAAGCTTCTGAGCCCCCCAAGCCTTTCTGTGTTGGAAGGAAGCCTTCTAGTTTATCAGTGGGAGTGGTAAGCATTAGGTAGCCTATCTACCATAAGAGGAGTGGTTCCTGGCTCAGAAATTGTAGCTTTTGGCCGTTTGGGCAGTTTTTTTTCCATCTCTTTCAACGTTCTGGTTTAAAAGCCGCACTTGCGCTTGATTCCCACCTTTCCTGTAACTAGCCTAGTCCAGATGCAGAGTTGCTGTATCCAGGACTGTTGGTAAACGTCTGAGCCCTGCAAGCCTTTCTGTGTTGGAAGAAAGCCTTCTAGCTTAACAGTGGGAATGGTAAGCACTAGGTAGCCTGTCTACCATGAGAGGAGAGGTTCTTGGCCCAGAAATTGTAGTTTATTGACCATTTGGACAGTTTGTCCTTCTCTTTTAACCTTCTGGTTTAAAAGACCACATCTGTGCTTGTTTCCCATCTTTCCTGTAACTAACCTACTGGGTGGCACTAGAAAGTCTTAAACTGATACTAGCCTTCTAGCTTAGAAGAGAGACTTTGGAGTGATTAAGTATCAGTTTTCTGTACTTTCTTGCTGTACTTAACTGTTTTCCACCTAAACGCAGATTTTCCAGTGTTTATTGTGATTTAAAAGCTTGTTTTTTCACATATTGTACTTATTTGACTGCCTGCACTTTTAAAAAGTTTTTTGTTTAAATAATTTGTTTAACTGTTGTAGGCTACACACTAAAGTGCGATAGCCTTTTCTGATCGTTTGTAGTAGTTTAAAGCTGTTTTAAGTGTATTTTTTACTGTTTTTGCCTTATCGTTTAAAAAAAAAGCAAAAAAACAAAAAAAAAAAAATTCTTTGTTTCCCGCCTTTCTAAGCTAGTATAGTCCAGTTTTCAGGCTAGTGCTGAATTCAGGGCTGTGATACTAGTTTCTGAGTTGCCCATACTTTACTTGGATCGAAGGAAGTTTCTCTGTTCACCTGTGAGAGATGGGAGCTTTGAGCAACCTATCTGTCCCTGGAGGAGTGGTACCAGCCCAGAAGTTAGTAGTTTATTGGCCATTTAGGACTAATTTTTATCTCTTTCATTTCCCTACTATAAAAAACGTGTTTGCATGGTTTTGTGCAGTGGACAGTGCCGGTTAGCTACGGTTAAATTATTCCCGGCTCTACTAAGCACTTGCTCAGACCTAATAGCGAGCACTAATATACCCTAACACTGATTGTCCAGCAGGGCAAGGCTCTTTATTCACCCCTCACCACCCAAGCGACTAAGCAGCTCACCCTACTATACAGGCATGACCAAAGGGCAACTTCAGGTGCACTCTCCAGTCCAGCTGGTGAATCTGGGTATCCTGAGGCAATGTTACAAATGCCTCATGTACACAGACAACCTTCTCCTCCTACCACAAAACACTAACATATGCGAGAGACGCAATTATACAGCCAAACTGGAAGCTAAGCTGTCTTCACCCAAGACTGAGACAGTCAAGAGGAGAAGGTTAACACTTGCACCACACCTCCAGCCACACACAGACCTACTAAAATAGCACTGGCAAAAAATACACATAAATACACAAAATCATACTTGGAGGCTCTAAATAAAAACCTGAAAAAGCATCAGAGACCTCCAAAGCAGACACCCAAATAACCTCCACTTCAGGTCACAAACCAGACAACACATAAAACATAGTCAGTGTGCCACACAATCACAGCCCTTAAGGCGAATTAACATACCTAACACACTAGTAATAGGTGACTCTATAATCAGGCACACTGACGTCCCACTCACTAGGCTGGACAAGCAGAAGGTTACTGTTAGCTGCCTGTCGGGAGCCAGAATCCGCCACATAACACAAGCACTCAGGTCACTCCAGAACAAGTACAAATATGACTCTGTCATTGTTCATGTTGGTGTGAATGACCTGAGACGTACCTCCCTGGACTACATGAAAAGAGACATGGAAGAGCTCTCTGATCATGCAGCCCAGGCTGGTATGACCCTGACCCTGAGTAGCATCCTGCCCTCACCAAGAATGATACCTCAGTATAAAGAAAAAATGATCAATTTCAACAACTGGCTAAACTTCTGGTGTCATTCAAAGGGGATCCAGTGTCTGTCAGCCTGGGATGACATGCTCGACAAGCCGTGTTGCTTCGCAAGAGATGGCTTGCACCTGTCACCCCTAGGCTTTTGAATACTGGCCAAGGCTCTTGCTGCCCCCATAGTGCCTTTTTTAGGCAAGGCTCAAAAGTCAAACCCACCTCCGTAAACAGCACAATTAATAAAAAAACTGAGGGTTATGCTACTCAACACCAGGAGTTTAAATCTCAAAATGCACATGCTCAAAGCACTCCTCAGTATGGAGAACGTCGACATCTGTCCAGTAACTGAAACCTGTTTCAAGGCTCCAGAGAACACCCCAACACTACCAGGCTACAGCTCATACCACACGTTTCGGCCACAGAACACAGACCGAAACACAAAAGGAGGGAGTGTATCCATATTCATCAAGGATACCTACACCTCCAGGTTAGTGATGCAGCATGATACCTCTGAGATCATCCATGTGCAACTACCATTGGGCAAGTCTGCAGTACAAATTGTGGCCTGCTACAGATCACCCTCCATGACCCAGGACCACCACTCCACCTTTCTGGAGACACTGGAAAACATGAAGGCCCTACTGAACACCCTGATATTGGGTGATTTCAATTACCCTACCATTCACTGGGAAAACTACTTGAGTACAAATTCCCAGGCCCAGAGCTTCCTGGAATTCATCAACTCAAATGCCCTGGATCAGCTGGTAAACTGCCCTACCAGAGGTGAAAACTTATTGGACCTGGTCATCACCAACATGGGCGACAGGTGTTCCACAACTGAGATCAACCCGTCACTGGTTAGATCACACCATAAACTAATCACTTTGGATGTCCACACCCCACCACCACCCACAACTAAGGAAACCACAGTAAAAAACCTTTCTAAATCAAACTTCACCTTACTTAAGACAGAGGTGGTAAGTTTCACAGCCCATACGCTAAAGGATAACGCTGCCCAAGATGCAGAAACCTTTACAAATGCACCCTGTGAGCACCTACAAGGATGTATGGATCATGCCATCCCTAGCAAAACCAAGACTCACTCCTCTAAGAGAAGGAAACCAGTTTGGTGGATCCCTGCAATAAACAGGCTATACAATAGAAGGAGGAAACTAGTTCAGAAAAAAAGCAAATCCCAAGAAGGAAACACATCCCTGATCAGTATCAGTAAGAAACTAAGGTCCCTCATGAAATCATCCAAGGCTAACTTCGAAAGAAAAATAGCTAAGGATTCAAAAGATAACCACAAAGCCTTCTTTAGCTATGTTAAGAATCTAAGTAGCAACTCGCAGATATGCTCTGAACTAGTGCAAAATAGCACAAAATATACTGAACCTACTGATATTGCCAACATCCTGGCAGATAGATTCAGTGCAAACTTCACCCCCCTTTCACCTCCAAAAGGGCCCACAACAATACCGGAAAAGTGTAGTGTCCCAAAAATCACAGACGCACAGGTGAAAACAGCCCTTTCAAAAGCCAGAAACACAGTGTCAGTGGGACCAGATGGTGTCCCAGGCTGCGTCTTGCACGAACTACAGAACGAACTAACCCCCACCTAAACACGCTGTTCAACCTCAGCCTCTCCACAGGCTACGTGCCCATAGAATGGCGCACAGCAATGGTTATTCCTCTCCACAAAGGAGGTGCCACAACTGACCCTGGTAACTATCGCCCCATAAGCCTGACTAGCCTGATCTGCAAGGCTACGGAGCGCATCATCATGGAACTCATTAACAAAGACATTGGGAACCTCCAAACACTTTACCCGACCCAGTTCGGCTTTCTTAAGGGCAGATCATGCCTACTAAACCTGGTTGACTTCTTCGAGACAGTCACCAAGGCCATAGACGAAGGAAAGGTGGTTCACACAGCCTACCTTGACCTTGCCAAGGCTTTCAACACCATTCCCCACTCGGGTATTACAGAAAAACTCACCAGCCTGAACACAAAGCCCTACGTCACAAGATGGGTTGCCAACTGGCTTAGACAGAACTCACACAGTAAGAATAGCGGGCTCCAGGTCCGACTCTAAACCAGTCACAAGTGGTGTCCCGCAAGGCTCGGTCCTGGGACCCCTACTGTTCGGCATATACTTCTGAGACATACAGGCAAACACAGGAGGACAATGGCTAACCAAGTTCGCAGATGACTGCAAACTGGGAGCCATAATTGACTCTCTGGCTGACACGGACATCCTCCAAAAGGGTCTTACAGAGGCGGACACCTGGTGTCAAAGTCATGGCCTCAAGCTAAATGCCAAAAAATGCAGTCATCCCATTTGGGAAAAACAAAACATCCATGAATTACCACATAGGTGGCAGCCCCCTTAATACAGAAGAGGTAATAAGAGATCTGGAGACCCAGGTGTATAGTAATCTCTCCTTTGACAATCATATTGCCAGAGTAGTTAGGAAATCCTTCTATGTGGCCCATCTAATTACTAAAGGGTTCGCATCTAGAAATAAAGAGGTTATAGTGCCCCTCTACTTATCACTCATTAGACCCATCATAGAGTACAATGCCCCATTTGGGATGTACCTCACAAGACACTTCCAACAGCTGGAAAGACCACAAAAGTACCTCACCAAGAGGATTACTGGCCTCAAACATATGTCCTATGCAGCCCGACTGAAAAAGCTCCGGCTGTACTCAGTGGCATATCGCTTACTCAGAGGTGATCTCTGCCTGACTTACAAAGCCATGTCCAACTCTGAATTGATGGACATGCTCCACTTAAGGAAATCCAAGTCACTGCGAGCCACACACTCTAGTGAGATAAACCTCGCCACAAAAATAAATAGAACATGCTGGAGGGATAGATTCCTGCCACAGAGACTCCCCATGCTTTGGAACAAAATTCCAAATTACATCAGGCAGAGCCCGTCACTAACACTCTTCAAGAGAAACCTTGACGAGTGGATGGGTAACAGAAAATACACCCCTGGGGTCACTTCATTGGCTCTGCTTGACAGAGGATCATTTAATTAATTAGTGGGGTGGCGAAAGCCAACACACTCTCGCTAGGCTTATACATGCCCTCAGGTAGATAGCCTAGTACCTGCCTATGAAACTATGAACCTATGAACCTAAGATAACAGTGTCATGGGCTGAAATATAACCACTTAATGTTTTTAGAAGGAAAGTGATGCAAACATTTAAGTGAGGTGGGGGGATGTTTCCATTCCTCAAATGGCAGGTGTTTTGTGTGGTATCAATAAGAGCACACAGTTACATCATCATATTGTCTGTCTACACTCCTGGGTCAACACACTGATGTGGTCATTGTTTTGTAAGTGAAATGAAGCTATTTGAATGACAGACTACTCCTATGCTGCCTACATGTCTTACACTATCCTCTATAATGTGGAACTAGATAGGTAGGATGTTCTAATGCATCAGTGCTTAACTTCTACAAGTGTGACTGCCAGTTGACTCATGATTGTTTCACACATTTGTAGTAGCAACTTTTACAAGCCCTGATTGACTGTAAAAATTATGTTATCAGATGTATCGCATTGACAACACACTGCTGATGTCATCCCTTCATAGATGCTGCATGTCTCAGTTGTAGTCATTATTCTCCTGTGGTGCTGGCTGTTGATAATGCGTTGTATAGAAGATGTAAGTGGACAGGTAGGGAGTTTGATTCCATCAATGCTTCAATAGTGTGACAGATACTACTGTCATGTGCCATTAGCCACCTCACAATAAACATTATATATCCTTCTAATTATGAGATTGAATTACAGTGACACTCTGTGACACGAGCAAATCCCAGCATCACCAGTGAAAATAACTTTTTGTCTGCACAGCAATTACATACCCGCAGTGTGTAACATTTGGAGTGCATATTCTCCTCTGTTGAATGACTTGCTTTGTACATTGTGTAACTATGTATGGAGGATGTTGGAGTCCAGCTGTGAGTGTACCTTTCACCCTCATACTGTGTATACCGTTCTGCAAACACATACATGATACATTGCTGTACAGTGTTATTGTGTAGTTCAGACATTGTTTTAGCATAAATATCCAGATAACGAACAGTGGTGATGTCATCCATTTAACTCTTTACTGCCTCAGTTGTATCTCAGCATGGTTGTGTGGTGCTTATGATTAAGACAATGATGTCTAGCTTGTGATCTTGTGTAGTTATTTGAAATCCACCCATTACTGCTCAGAGTATGTTGCGTCAGTGTTATCGTGACTGTGCATATCACTAACATTGTTGTCAAGCACATTGGCTTTGTATACATATGCATGTTGATCCCTCTTACTAAAAGCTAGGACAGTTTGTCACATAGCAATGTTTATATTCAGAGTAATGATGGCATTTGCTTTCATGTTCCTTACATAACATATGTAGGAAGTGTTATCCTCTGGCATGAGGGAATGAGACAACATGCTGTCTGTTGTTGAAGTAGTACAATTTCAGACCCACATGTCCCTTGCAGAAAGAACATGATGTAATACTTTCACATAACCACACATCTCACAATTGTACTGACATTTCTACTGTAGTGCATTCATCCTGTATAAAATCATGTATTGTCTGCTGTCAAATGCTTTTGTGTTCAATATCCACATTCAGTGCCTAGACACGTACCTTAGTTATAATGTGCATGTTTACATTGTAAGTGTCCTCCATGATTAGTTTCATCTCAGAGATTGTTTACCATGCATACATATGAAGTAATAAGTTAGCCTAGGTAAATTGTCATAGTAGTTGTAAAACTTCCACTGTGGTGCTTGTGATTCATTCAGATGTCATTAGTCAGTAGAATCGCATTAGTTGCTGTTCAATTCCTGCCAGGGCCACATGATATGAATGTATTGATGTCACATACATGCCATTGTATCTAGTTATTGTTATCCATTTTTATATTGTATAATGATATATCATCACAGGTTGTGATAGTATGTCAGTGAAATGTGTATTCAAGGCATGTAGTGATGTGAGTGCTCGTGTGTCATGTGCATTGAATATTGGCTTTTATAGCATACCTACACAGATAGACTGGTGTTCACTTTTAGGACAGTGAGTATTCTACATGACAGAAACAGCTTCCTTGTCAAAGAGTCAGTCATATTGAATGCTCAGTGCTGTGTGGATAGTAACATGTGCAGCTCATTTCTGGCATTCTGACTAAATCTGATTGCTCATGTTATATCCTTACCTCCTGTGTTAACACACACACACATACACACACACACACACACACACACACACACACACACACACACACACACACACACACACACACACACACACACACGCACAAACCCACACACACATGCACATTCAATTCAGTTATTTGGAAAAGCCTCCATTTGCTGTCTGATGTGGCACATTCAGTCAGTGCAGGGGTCTGGAAAGTGCCTTGTATAATAGGCAGGGGGTTGAATCTGGTAGCACCTGTCTGTCAGACAAATGTTTCAGACAAGAGTGACCACACACATTTACAGGGCCACCTTTTCATGCATTTTCATAACTGGTAGTTCATCATACCCCTTATATGGTATGATAGTGCTATATGCCCCAGGGTGTTCTTCCTTATGTGACTAATATGCAGATGTCTGTGGCTCCCATGGTTGTTATGCATCTCTCTGTTATCTGTTCAGTAAAATGTTCATAAAGGACATGATGCAAATGTTTCTTAGTTCATTCCTGACTCATATGCTTTATCTATTCACTAGATAATTATGCTCTGTATTGCATGTCTTCCTCCAGATATGTTCAATACTGCAATCGTTTCTGTCGCAATATACAGCAAATGACAGATGTTTGAGTCCATTAAAGATTCTTACTGTATGGCATGCAGTGAAACCACTGGGAAATTTGATCGGTGCTCTGTTACAACACTTTCTATTGTGTTGCTGTTCTGTTACTGATGTCTGTAATTTTATGTGAGCATGCTCAGTATTACAATATCAGACATATTTGCAAGTCAACAATGCCAAAACTGGACTCCTGACATGTCATCCACTCAGTCTTGTCATTGGTAACTTATGTATGTTGTTTATTAGATTGTCATGTTGCTTTATATAGCCATAGAGCATTTTCCTGTCTATTACATGCTTGTAGGTGATAAACACCTTTCCTATTTGTGCCACTGTCACCTCATTGCATAAACATGTCTGGTTATGAGTTATCTGACATTACAGCTATAAGATTAATTTGTTCTTGTGTAGAGACAGTGAGATAATACAGCGTTGTTGGTGGCAGCTTGCATAAATTAATTCCCTGTATATACTTCCTTATAAGCAATAACTGCATTCTATGCATTCCATAATATATTGTATCTTCTGTTGTTGTTAACTGTTATCTCAAGTCATCATTTAATTAACATGTAAATTACATTTTCACCCCCCCTTGTTACACTGCAGTTTTATATCTATATCACATCCTTTATCAGCATGTCGGTTGTTATTTAAGTGCATTAATGTGGGATCTACATTCATAGTAGTCATCATTACATCAATATTGCAGATTTTATGCCAGTAATGTTTCTTATACAATTTTGTCACATTTACTTGTGGGATATGATGTGGTACACTTTAAACGTCTCCCTCTCCAACATTACTATATTATAAAACATTTTTGTGTGCCAGTTCCTGCATCTTACTTCCTTTCATTCTGTATTGCATCCCTGTACTTGCCATCTGTGCTACAGTTTGTGCTCATATCTGAGCATTGCTATATGTGATCCAGTTTTTCTTTACATTGTGCACTGCTACTTGCAAGCACCTTTCCATGGCAGCAAACACTATTGCTGGCCACAGAAAGCTGCGTGCAAGTACTTAGTTGTGATGAGCAGGATTCATATTTGATTATCGCTGCTGCTCATCATCCTGACATGCTTACATTGTGTAGGCTTAGTGAGAAGGCTGCACCATTATTAATGAATCCTAGGTGGTATCTGCAAGTACCCCTTTACCTAGTATAGTATTTTCATGAATTTGGCCTTTCTTTGTCTGTCTGTCAGCACATTAATTCTGTGAAATGGCTAACTGTTCAACTTTGAAAAAATATTCAATTTTCTATACCCGTTATAGAATCTGATGTTTCCTTTATGTTTAGGAACTAGTGTTACTGGTGTTACTGGGCTGCTTCATTCACTCTGTGCCTCTTCTTTCATCCCCTGTTTGAGCATCTTTTGAATTTCTCTTACTGATTGCTTATTTGATACTCCATATGTTAGCAGTCTAACCTTCAGTGCAGGTGCTGTCTTTTTAGTTCTCATGCATGTCTCAGAAAATGTCTATATTCCTTAAAAAAAAAACCCTGTTATTTCCTACTTCTGAAAAATAATGTGAAGTTAAGCTTGCAAGCTAACTGCTAACTTTACTTATTTTTATTTTTAATGTGATAGAGTTATATTTCCTTTCCTAGCTTTCTAACTTTGTAGTTCATTACATTTTATTTTCATTTATATCACACGAACCTTTTTCACCTGGCCAAAAACTTGTTCACGTGCAAGGTACTAATGTTAACACCCAACCCTAGGTTAAATTCTCTAAATCAGACATTCTTACATTCTTGTTATAAACTTGTTACTGCATCTAAAGGATTTTCTGCATATGCTTCTTTTACATTTTAAATGGCATCTTCTCTTCTTCCAAAGTCACTTTAGCAATATCAAGCAAACCACTGGCATGCTTGCTGCACCAGAGTTCAAATACAGTAAACCAAAACGAATCTTGCGAAACTTCTTTTATTACAAGGATTAAATAGGGCAATACTAGGTCTTGACATCTGCATCACTTATTTTTTATCATATAACTACTACAATCAACTGTGAAAAGTTGACTAGCAGTCATAAAATGACTGAACCAATGTACCTATGAAACACTTTATTACTTAAAAATAAAAAAAAATTCAAAAGTTAAGCATATAAGATTTCGGCAGAGCCAGTTAAACACATTCAGAAACAGTATTTATGGTTTATGTTATGAATCTTATGAATCTTATGAATCACACAGTAAGAGTTTAACGAATAAAATTTCACTACCACTATTTAGGTACTTTGAGTTCTTAAAATGACAGCAACTAACACATAAAATACTTATGGGCATAATGGATTTAGCATTAAATGAATAACCAAATGATGAATCAATTGATTAATAATTGATTAAATAAATAATTAATGATTGATATTGAATAAATAAATAATAAATAGTGAATGATAAATAATTACTAATTAATAACCTGATATAAAAAGTTCATAAAGGTTTGTTAAAATTCAGACTCTGCTTTAAGTTTTAAAACGCTCATTTTTTTAAAGCGATGTTTAAACCTGGAAACTGAGTGATATTTAATTTAATTTACTCCCACAGTTCTACTTTGCTGCAATTCCCAGTCTCCTCTATAATTTCTGGGTACCTTTTCCAGAATGAAAAATATAAATTTGCTATAGTTACAATACATGAGAGAATGTTTAGCCAAGGCATTAGTTGGCACCTTATGTTTAATGTCTCTCACATGCTCCAAAATCCTTTTATTCAGCATTCTTTCCATTTTACCTACATAAAAAAACACTGAATGAGAGACATGTAGCAATATTAACCCCTTCCCCTTGTGTGGCAATTACAAGTATCTGATTAACTATAGTATTACAACACCTTACTATGCTTATAAAAAAAGCATCATTAATATACTTAAAAGCATTACAAAGCCCGCACTTCATTATTTTAAATTAATTGGAGGTATTCCTATTTAAGGTGGTGTACCTCTCTAAAAGTTGCATCAGATTCATATTTTCCTGTATGAAAATTTGGAGTTTCACCCAGTTTCACCATAACGTTTTCATTAAATAAAATATTCCATTTTTTTTCTTATTCTTATTTTTATTTGTGGAGCACATTACCCATAAGAAAACATCATGGACTTCTGTGAATTAATTTATCCAGTTTGTGTGTTACCTTCTTTTCATCTCAACAACTTTGTATTATTCATCATTTTTAGAATTGGGTGAAATGTATATTTTCTTCCTTTTATTAGGTCATCACAAGCAGTATTCAACAAACTGTTTAGGGTACCCCCATACTGAAAAAAAAATCTTTGAGAACTTTTATTTTAATTCACTAAATTTTAATGTGTCATCTATTTTCCCCTATAAAATGTCATTAACTGTATCTAACACTAAAAAAAAACACATTTATTTTAACTAATACAATTGTTTGTGTCTTTCAGCTTTTAGGGGTTACCACAGCGGAACTCCGGTCTGCTAATGATTGGCAGTATATTTTTACATACTGGCTTGCCAGGCCTAATGCACAACCTTCAATGAAGGAACACCCATTCATGCATGTCGCTACACAGAAGACGCTCTAACTGAGAATCGAATGGGCAACGTCTAACTGTGAGGCAACAACACTACTGCAGCACCACCACCGCGAGCCTCAAAACATGAATTTCACTCTTATTTTTCATACAGTAATAATACTGATAAATTATGTTTCTAAGTCTCCCATTTATTTTTCCAACTTGAAAACTTTTGCTTGATGTGCAGACTACTGCATAAAGAACATATTCATTGTTGCATGTCAAACAATCACTGGCCATGTATGCTTTTTTTGTAGTTAAATGGAGCCTCTGGCTTCCATTGAGAGGATGAATAACAAATTTTCAAGGCTCCACTACACAAGAGACAACCCAGCAAAATAACCTACCAAGAACACTGTTTCAGTGTTTTTTGCATGGGGAAAGCCTCCCTGCACCCTACACCCTCTAATTCCACAGCTGCACTACAAGGGAGAAAAGTGGCTAATGCCTAGAAATGACTCTTAGTTTTTGCATGATTCCCCAACAATACCTTTCAGTGGAAGTGCTGACATTGTCAGCGAATCAAATCTCAGGAAGTTGAGGCTTGGAGAATCTCCTTCCGTACGGTAGTAGTGTAACTGGCAATGTGCTATATATTTGTAATAACTACACCACATATGTTTGTGGGTTCCTACCTTATTAAATATCTTATAGACTGTCTTATTACCTTGCTGAAGCCATTGCTTTAAATTTCTATCCTTGTTCATTATATATAATATTTCTTATAAGTGAAAAAAAGACACAAACTCCACTGTTAGTTATGTTGGGGCAGCACACTTAAACATATGAATTGAAAAAATGTCAGGCAGCTCATTCATTATTACAAGTGTGTATATCAGTTGGAAATATGAAGTGTAATGAAACTCATACATTTTTCTACAGTCCTGGCCAAATCACATTTACTATTCTATAAATTCATGTTATGTCTCTTCATTTGGGCTTGTCTAGTTATATATCCTTCATGCTCACTGTGAATACAAGCTTTATCAAGTTGCTTTTTGTCTGGCATTGTCATGTTAAAATAGCATTATGTTCCTTTTTGTGTTGGATGCTATTAAGAGTGTCTGTGCTATCCATAATCATTTGTTATATTTTAGCTTATATCCACTGCAAGATGACCATTAAAAAATATTTTGTCTGTCATATATGCATAAAGAACAGTTGTCAATTTTCTTGCTTTATAAATGGGTAATAACAAACACCTTGAATGTTCTCTGCTCTTAAATATTATTTCTTTGTTACCATCTTTTTTTACTTGACTATAACTGTTCAAACCGATTTTAAGTGTTGTATGGGTTGACTACCACATCACTCATTTGTTTTATTTTCATGCCTGCTTTTTTTCTTTTTTTGGAAGTATGTCCCTTATTTTCAGACTTGCTTTATACCTCTGAATCCCTCTCATCATGTGATTTTTGAAGATGTCTAGTATACAGAAAACCACACTACATGACCAACATACTATTGTCACCAGTAATTTAAAAAAAGAGAACATCTTAACATCTCCCTTTATCAGAAGCAAAAATAAATGACCTTGTGCGGTAGAGTTTTGCAAAACAGTTCATTAAAGCCTAAAGATTTTACACTGTGTCTTTGATAACGTGCTTATATTTTTCCATCATTTTTGTCGGTGTGTGTTTTTTAAACATGCGTTTCTGAGTAGTATCCCATATTCCTTCTGGAAGCAGGAAGAGTTGTGTGCTACTTGGTATTCGGATTTTATACCAATTAAGTGGTGCTACGGTAGCAAGACGCTGTCCGGTTCGATTCTCAGCTAGAGCGTCTTCTGTGTGGAGACATGCGTGAATGGGCGTACCTTCGTTGAAGGTTGTGTGTCAGGGCTGGTAACTCGGCACGTAAAAATCAACTACCAATCATTAGCGGACCAGAGTTCCACTGTGGCGATGCCTAACCAGGAAAAGCCGAAAGACACAACATTCTGGATGGATATACAGACATTTCAGGGGTCTTTGTTTCTATTCACTGTTTGCAAATTGAGACACATCCTGCAAACATAATTTGTCTTAGTATGCAGTGCTTACCTTAAATTCTTTCTTTTCTTGGTCATTCTTTTAAGTTGTCCTTGCTCTGGTTGACATGTTTTATCTATGATATGGCTTGCACAGTTTGCACTACTATGTTCTTATGATGCTTTTGTAATTGCCCTTTGACTTTGCTATTTCTATTTTAAGTACAAACTCTAGCTGGGAATATAGAGGTGTGCACAATGCCTTCTTAACACTAAAAAAGAAAGGAGCTCCCCAAGTAAATTGACTGCCACCTAATTGTACAAATATCAGGCAAGTGATGACACTGGCATACTGAATGAAAGGCCACATTATAAAGCAGACAGACAGCAGTGACAGTAGTACAACCTTCCATCAGGATATTGAACTAGCAGTACTACCATAATGTGCATAGGCAATGTGAATGACATAAAAAGCTGTTCCTTTATACCCAAATTGTAAGGGTTACTCTGCACCAAAACACAGTACAGCCATGGGACAGAAAAAAAATGTGCAGCAGAGAATATAACAGGAATAAGGATGTGGGTGTAACAGCTAAAGAAAACAACTTGTTCATAATAAAAATTGGATGTATGGGTAGATCAGAAAGTAAGACAGGAGATTGTGAGATTTTGCAGGACAAAACATAACCACAGCTGACACAAAGGACAGAACTTCACTTTTTTTTCCAAAACAATATCTTATTCTTGCAGCATTTGACTTGCTTATACTGTTTCTTAATGTTCAGGTGTCTAAGATAGACAACAACTGTTCTATGCAAGTATTTATTTAGAATTTGTTTATTGGGAAAGTCTGATTTGGAACAAAGCCAATTTTCAGCAGAGACCCAGAGAGAAATGCTGCAGACACATGTCTTTGTAATGTGGGAAGAAAACAGAGTACCCAGAGAAAACCCACATGAATGCAGGGAGGACATGCAGACTCCACACAGAAGGCACTACAGCCAAGAATCAAACTGGAGGACCTCTTGCTGTGAGGCAGCAACACTACTGCTGCACTGCATATTATCCTCAAATCTCAGAATATTTGGCATTTTTTTTTGAAAGACACATCTGCCCAACTAGGGACAGGTGTTAGGTAACCCTAGTGACACAATGAGGTATACCATTCATCAACATTTACAGATTTTATAGTGTAACTTATTTTTCCAAGTAGTATTCCACAAGCCCACTGAAAGTGGGAGGAGTTATATGCCATGCAGTAAGGAGACTTTATGCTAGTTAACTACCCAGAGTTTTGACGGACATACTTTTCAAGAGCCTTTGTATCTATTTTTGAGGTCTGTACACAATTAATAATGGATTGCTGTCTAAATTGCACTAGTTGACAGATACACGTCTCAACTCAGTGGTGCTGTTCTCCTTTCTTAGTCTTTCTTTTTTATCCTTCCTACATACCTCCCTCTCCCACTAACTGTTTCACATTTCCTGCTAGCCCAGTCAATGCATACATCTTCACCACATGACTTGCATTAATAAGGTATCTTTAATATATGTCTCACTAAGTATGATGGCATCCATATGTGCCACATGGCTACACATTTAAGTGTTGTCAATAAAAAGAGCTTTTATACCATAGTGCATTGGTTCTTATCAACTCATTATAATTAATGGTAGCAAACCAAAACTTAATAAGCATATAGGAATGAGGGTCTATATGATATATTCGAAGTTTCAAAACTTTGACCTCATATGTTCGACAACATATAAGCGAAGTTTGAAACATCGAATATATAATAAAATATAAAAATAAAAATTACCTCAATGCTCTGAGCAGGGGGGCACACCCCCTACTTAAATATACCAACTCCAAGATTGCACTTCGGTGCAGAAAAGGGAAATTTTCCCATTTTGCGCCATATGGAGCCATTACTTTTCACCTTTGAACTTTTTAAAGTTCGTTCATATGGTGCCGACCATATGACATTCGAACTTTAAAAAGTTTCAATAATTAATAGGGACCCTAGGAATGAGACTGAACTGCTACATAACATTATAAGAAAATCGGCACAGCATTTCAAAGTTCAGTACTGGATAACAATCTGTTCAAAACAGTGATGCCTTCTTTCAAATGAAGCTAGATGAATGACTTCACAAAGAAAGACTGGTAGTGGTTCTGTCTCTGCAATAATAAATACTTCCCAGCATACCTCTTAACCTCTTAGAACAAAGGAATCTGGACAAAGTCATCAATAATGGGGGGACAAAGGCCCAAAAATTGGGACAGTTTTTAAACATTGCTCTTACAAACTTAGCAAATTGATTAACACTTTTTGCAATAGTATGCATTTTCTGAAGGGTATAAAGTCTGAATCTCAAATATCTGTCATTTTGTTACTTCAACCTTGACTGATTTGCCAATGATTTTCCAGGCAACCACAATTTTATGAGGAAACAGCCCAAAAATGAGACAAAAATCTGGACATTTTTTGAAAATATGTGCAGTTGAGAGGTATGTGTACAACTTGTTTCCACTGCAAGTCTGACCCACAGCAAAATAGCAGATGGTGTATAAACTATGTGGCTAGACTGGGCCAGAGAATGTATAGTACAACTACATCACATCCCTGGGCTAACAAAAAAAGTAGTATCATCTGCCTCATCTGACAGATTCTATTACAGCTACACTCATGTTAGGGTGAAAGAAATTGCATCAATGTCACTTTTATACCACCCATAGCTTTGATTAAAATGTCATCATCTGCTTAGCCAGTGAATGGAAATCATTTAACTGTACACAAATGGAGTGTCTCCAAGAAATGTGCGGGTTGCCAAAAGTTACAAAAACAACCTTTAAAAGACTTGCAGATAACAAGGACACATATTTGCTTTTGCTTCATTTTAGCAGAAAAACACACCTGAACAAATGCGGTATATGAAAGAGGCATGCTGAAATACATGACTGAAGATGCTCACAAATTTACATGGATTCCAAAGGGAGCACTTTAACAGACCTCTGTAAAAATTACTCAAATACTGTTATCTGTGAACAGCTGCACTGAAAAATCCACTTCACATGGTAAAACTGGATGAAGAACTAATACTAAACAGTAAACCATCATGTAAAACACACTGCATGTTTGTGCCACTTAAATTGCCCCTCTTATTCAACTATATTAAAAATTACATGATAAGCAATTTGCCAAGGACCTTTTAAGAAACCGGCTAATAAAAAAAGATGTTTGGAGTTTACCAATTTGTTACTACTCAAAGTAATATAAACTGAAAGACAACAATTGTACGATGGTTGGTTATAGTCCTTTGCTAAGTTATTTTAAACCTAGCAATTGCAGCTTTGACAGAGCAAACAAGAAACCTAGGCAATGTAGTTATATCACAAGCTCTAGTGCCTTACAGTAGGGCAGAAGTCTCATAAGAACTAAAGTTCCCTTGCTCCTTTATGCTTACTGGAATCTGTTTAAGGGAGGCATGTTTACTTTTTACCATATAAGGGAGCCAAGTTTCATTCACTGTATGACATTGCTGCTGTGTCCATGAATTGTTGCAGAATGCAGACAGTTGTTGGTATTTGCTGTCACAATTCTCTGTATCTGCTGATTAGCTCTGATTTTAAGTGTTTAATTTGCTTCCCCATATGCATGAGCGACTGTAATGAAAAATTGTAAAAAAAAAAAAAAATTCGGATTTAAAGGGGCCACCCAGGAATTCGTGGCACCCCATTATTTTGCACTCAAAACCAGAAAATGCCAAGGTATTTGGTACAATTGAGAGGTATGCATGGGCTTATGCTTGCTCCCTGACCTGGTGGATGCATTTAGATATCACAAGTCTCATTCTAAACAGTGCATACATGCCTCATTCCACTAGGTATGGCTAGTGCAGTGTGCAGACTACATGATTCATAGACATTGGCACTATATGGCCTTATTAGCATTCTAGCTCTGTTATGTGGCCCACATGCGCAAGCTGCACTTAAACACAGGAATGCAATTTATGAGAATAACTCAGAAAAATATTAAGGATTTTAAGGATATATTATGAGAGGGATAAGGAAGAACTTGGCTGGTAATGTACTACAATACATGCAGTGCTTGGCAGTGGGAGGGTGGATCTGAGTCTAATATTCCCTCAGTCTACCAGTATTTGAACAAAAAGATGCCTGCAGGTTGGCACACTCCCTCCTATGCTATTGAAAATGTGGTTAAGTATTCATGAGGCAGATGACTATGATGTACCTAACATGTTACCTGTATGTTACTGGAAGGTCCTTATACTTAGTATGGTCAATGCTGCATATACCTTTTTATCAGCATGACTGGGTATTTCATGCTTACACCACAATTCTGCTCTTAGGTGACACAGTTCAGCTTGGTACTGTAGTGTATCGTTATCGACTCTGGATTGATTGATTGATTATCTAGGGTTCTGATTTGTGATGATATGTGAAGCACTGCCTGTGTGGTTAGCTGTAAAGTGCCATATTACCAGCACTGGCTTTGAGAGTGGCAACCAACACTCACTGTTAATCTGCCGCTGCTGCTTTACCTAACATGGCTGCTATCCTCTACATGTACGTTGCACATTTGCATGGGATTCCACATCTGCATGTACAGTGTATTGCACACTTTTGAACATTGCCTTTCACAAACATCCTGTCTTTGTATTGCACATCCTGCACAAGACCAGTAGCAGTGCTATTTTGCTCTGCACATTGCACAATTTATGAAACCCAGCACCTGTGTTAACCTTGACAAATGGAGTCATGCCAAGATAGAATATCAAGTCACCAGAATGTAAATAAATAAATAAATAATATTTGTTATTGAGCACTCCATCCTTGTGACTGTTTTACTTTTACATTTTGATTTTCCATAACAAAGACATTTCCAAATGACCTTGAGAAGGTATTAAAGAAGAAAGAGCAAAATCTAATTATCACATTCAATGTGTAATATTCTACTTTATTTGCACTTCACATTCTTTTTGACCATTCTTGGACCAAACATATTTTGCAGGAACAGAATCTGTTAATAATACTTAAAATGCACTGTGAAAAAGATGCAGAGGTGTCTTTTCTTATTAAGGTAAAAATAGAACAGGAAACAGGGCTTTTATTTCTTACTTTCTTCCCTACTTAAAAAACACATGGGGCATACCTTATATGTTGTATCTGGTGAATGTTATACTAAATAAATGTTCCATATGGTATAGATTGCGTTGCAGTCTTACTTATGGAATTGCACGCTGCATTAAATATGTACTGCATTATGTGTTTATTGACTGGTAATATGAATTCAGACCGCAGTGCCTATTTGATATCCATAACTGTAATATGGATGTCCATTTTTAAGTTAACTAAATTCTACAAAGCAAATGTTATGTAATTTTATTACCTCTGTTATTAAAACCACTTTTAAATACACTAGCGTTTCTGAGGTACCTTGTACTAATGCTCCATGCACTATTTCACTCCAGAAACAGCTTTAATGTATAATTCAACATAATGACAATGTAAATTTGAAACAATCCCACAGAGCCATTTTCATCTCATGTTCCAAATTGCTAACTGCTTAGTTATGATCCTTATAAAAAGGGCATTGTGGTTCTCAGCAAGTTATATAGTGTTATGAAACTGAAACTATTTGTTCATCTCATTCATTCGTTTATTTTCTGTCATGCAGTTTATCCTGCTGATAGTCACAGCGGAGCCTGACTAGCCTCCCTCAAACCGTACCACAGGTACAGGTGTTGATTTATGAACAATTTAAGTGCAGTCTTTATTTATTAGCAGATCATGTGTCTCATAGATGGATTCTCTTAGACTGGAACTTCTGACATCATGAGAAGTCTTACATTTTGGGCATGCGATGCTCAAGTACTCAGCTTATTATTTCACTTCAAAGTATTCTTTAGGAAGTATAATTTACCATAGATATATCATTTTATAAGAGTCTGAATAATCCGCCTAAGGACTAACATTCTGTTTGTTTAATCGTTTACCATGACAATGTGTTAAACCGTAAAGAGAAGAAGGATGTGTTGTCATTAAGCCTTAATGTCCAGTTCTTTCTGTAATTTATTTATCCTTTGTTGACCAGGTTAGTCCCACTAGGCTACTAACCTGTTTTCAGGGGAGAAACATGGTGGTATTTATACAGCTAAGGGAAATTTGGCCTTGGCATAGGGAAACTTTCCCTACTGTTTTCAGTAGGAACTGTGTGATCTTTTCCAGTTCAAGCAGATGGGACCTCAGTTTAATGCTTAATGCAAAGGATGGCACACTCAGGAGTACAGCACCCCCCCCCCCCACTGAAGTCCATCTATCTAGTGCAGGAATAGAACCCAAAGCCATTTGCACCAAAGGTGAATGTGCTACCTGTGAACCCACAGCCATCTGCACCAAAGGTGAATGTGTTGCTTGTTGTGCCACTAAAACTACACAACTGTTTTTCATATGAACTTTGTTACTTCTTAGACACAGGGTCTACTACTGGCTGCAAGCATGTTATACATATATTATTATCTGCATTATGCTAGCCATCAGCTCTTCTTTCCAATAGCCCTCTTGGTCCATTCATTCACCTCTGACCAGCAGTGGCAAGGATCAGTCTATCTGTTGTGAGATGGTAATGCATATGGAAACCTTTGCACCTCTAAAAACTGTAATGGTTCTAGGCTTATTTCTTTTGTGAGTGTGAACGAGCACTATGAGATGAACATTACCGCTAGTAATGTGTGTATCTCAGGGCCCAGCCCCTAGTGTTACACAAATGGATACCTTAAGGTTATACCAACTTCTCTGGATACATAGAAAATATCTTCAGGACAGAAGAAAGGTGACATGTCATAATTGTTTGTTAATTCTACAGTTATTCATTGAAGCAGAATAGAATCCATGTGTTAAAAATTATTCACTGCTTTCCTGCATAGATGTTGATAGAAAACGTGGTTTTATAATTTGTACTGTGCTTCTGTGGATCAAAAACTCATACTTGCATGTTATTTAGAAAGTTGAAATATTTTAACAGTTTTATCCATTTCACTGTATAGCACCTAATGTGTTATATCTATGCAAGCTGATTTCATTACTTTAAGAGTAAATTAATTAATTATTAGTACAGGTAAAATGGCAATCATGGGAATTGCCTGCTTATGGCAATTGCCTGAAAAAGGTGCATAATTACTAAGGGTGAAGTTAGGGGTGTAAGTGATATGTTAAATGCTTTAAATCAGATGACTATATAAGTTAATCATCTCTGCTATGGGGGTAGCACTCCATGAAGTGTTGTTTATTGTCCAATGAGAGAACTCCTCAGTGCATAATAAAACATGAGGTGCTTGCTTGCACCGCAGCTCTTTAGCACCAGGGTTATGTTCATATCATACGATAATCTACAACTCAGAATGCCCTATTCTGCTTATAAAGGGACCCCTACCAAAGCAAACAAATAAATAAAAATAAATACAAGTGACAAAAAGTCATTATTGCACAGTAGAGAAAAATATTTTCTGTTATGAGACATGGTTACACTAACATCCTCACATGCACACATACATGAGCACATCGTATTTTTAACATAAATTAATAGCAGCATTTTGTAGTCAAAGAACTGCACAATGTATTATATTTATCTCTCATTACATGATACAGTCAGTTATGTTGAATAGTCATCTTCAAACATGTGCCCCACTTACAGTCAGATTCATGTGTTAGTACTTCACTTGTTACAGTCATAGGATCATAGCAAGTTACAAGGCTACTGGCCCTAAGGCCCTTATAAGACTAGCCAGTAAATTAGCCCATGTTCCCACAAGTCAGCACCCGATGCCCCTGGCAGCATTGACATAGGTAGAATCCCAGGGGTGTATTTTTTATTTCCCATCCAGTCATCCAGGTTCCCCTTAAAGAGGGATAATGAAGTACTCTGCTTGACATAGAGAGGGAATCAATTCCACAGATGGGGGAGTCTCTGGGACACAAATTTGTCCCGGCCTATTGAGGTCACAGACCAAGCTGAGGTTTTGCATGCAGGTCATGTAAGTGGAATACAGCAATTTTCATTAAGGAGGGGTCAGAGATAGTTCTGTATGCCAGACATAGATCACCTCTGAGGAGTCTGTATGAGCTTTTCTTTATACTTCAGTTGTTATAGTCAGGTTCATACATTAGTAGATCACTACTTATAGCCAGATACATTTGTTAGTACTAAACTTGTAGTCCTTTCGTATCTCCCAGTTATAATGAGTATGAGAATGAGAATTATAATGAGTATGAGAGAGAGCATTAAGTCATGGTTTATTTATTTTATTTGATGATAAGGTAGATCCCATTGATTTATTTATTTATTTATTTATTTATTGGTTAGTAGTGGGGCAGTCAATTTGGACCCCAAGATTGATCCTATTGCACATGCCCACACCTTTACATGCATACACACAAAAATATGCCGCTTTAAAGGTGCGGTAATATCAATATTTTACAACTGCAGAACTGCTCAAAACGGTTTACTATTGTTTGTGTGAACGACATTCTATCGGCTGCAATGTGCCGAAAAACAGAATGTGGAATGCACAAGCACTTTTGCACCAGATAGTCGACTCCACTTATGCGAATGCACAACTGCATTCGTATAAGTGGAAATCGACTATCTGCACGGAGATTGCTGTACAGTGGGGAGTGGAAATATATCCACATCCCCACTGTAGTGCGATCTCGGAGTTAGAATATATAAGTAGGGGGGTGTGGGGGGCGCAGGGGGGGCTTGCCCCCCTGCAAAAACGTGATAGCTGTATAGGAGTTTGATTTCCATCAGCTCCTATACAGCTATCATGTGGTGGTTTCGACAACAATGCCGAGTCAAATGAGTCGAGCATTTAGTTCGACATTGTGTAAGTTATTTTTTTTTTTTACTTTCGGTATTACACTTCGTTTATTTGAATGGAAAATGATTTTCTGTTCGAATAAACAATAGTAAACCACTCAAAACATTATATTTGCCTCCTGTATGATCCAATCACTTTTCCTGCTAAATAGTGAAAGTGTCTCAGCTACATGTTTTATCTCCTAACAGCACTGTATATGGATATCAGATGAATTAACTATATTTACATTTGTTACTAGAGACAGAGACATCCATTTGAGTCTGAAGCCCTTATTCATGGGACTCATCAAGCAATACTAGGGAGGGGAAATCTGGTCAGGACCCTACAGAAAAATTCTCTTATCTTCCAGTGATTATTGCTATAGGATCATTAAGATACAACAAAATTGCCAGCAAATTGTGCAGATGATGTCACTGTTTAAAGAGCCATCTGAATTATGACACCTCGAGGGCAATATGAAACTTGTGTTACTGTTACTCTGCAGTGCCAGTATTTTAAATATGACTCCAAATGCCTGGTGTAGGAATAGAATCTACAGGCATTTGGCTTTTATGGTATCAAAGGCAGGTGCACTAACTGCTGTATCATTTGCCAACTTTAAACACAGGCAGGTATTCGTCGTCGTAGTTTTCTCTGCTATTTCAGGTCAGTACTGAACTAGCACTATGATGTGCAGGGATAAAGCCCTGACTATTGCACAGGAGACCCAATTTCAATTAGCAACTCAAGCATCTGAGTTGCTGGCATGAGTTGCAGGGCATGGTCATCCTGGAGTGGGGGGGGGTGCTAGGGTGTAGACCCGGGCTGGAGGTGAGTGGAGGATAGAACTCCAAGGAGGCAGTGGCAATTTCTGAGTCAACTCAGAGGTGGGATGATACACTGGTATGTGCCATTGCTCATACATTCCAAGGATGTAATGAATGCACATTCCATAATGCACAAAAGCTCAGACATAAACAAAACACTCCTTGCAGCAGTATGATGCTGCACTAGAATCCTTGATCTCCTCGCCAGTCTCAGATGTGGGTCATGCTTAGCTGAGGGGTGCTAAGTCAGGTCAAGTAGACCCAGAGAAGAAAGAAGTAGAGGACCCGGGGAAAGCCAATGACCATCTGTGGGAGACAGAAAAGTACATAAAAATTTGGGGTCAGTAGTGTTTCTTTGTGTGTGTGTGTGTGTGTGTGTGTGTGTGTGTGTGTGTGTGTGTGTGTGTGCGCACGCGCATGCATGTATGTGTGCGCACGCGCATGCATGTGTGTGTGCGTGTGTAATGTGGACTTTGTATTATGGACATGGATTTGTAAGTTTGTCAAAGTTTTGCTAGACCCAAGTGCTGTCGATCATGAATAATAGTATATTGTGTGTTGCTGTTGGGCTTGTTTGTATAAACATGGGCCAGATATGATATTTTAAAAACAAGCAGAGAAATACTCCTCAGTCAGTATAGTATCAGTATAGAAAAAAAATTAAGACACAATTTATAAGCCATCAGTATCCTGCCCAGTGTGTTTAATAAATCATATTCAGTTATGGTAATGCAGGGTTTACCTGCAGCTAGTGTGATTTAATCACTAGGGTGAAGCCCTACTGATTAGATAAAGCTAGTCATGAGTAAACCATCACTGCCTACATCCAAATGTGAGTTACTGCTATGATATAATGACATTGTTTGAAATAGAATTTCTTATCTTTTTTTAAATAATGTAATTTTATGAAGACACATCTTTGTGTTTCAACTCATCTTACATTTATGCACTGACTCACTGATATACTGTACATGCTTTCTTACGTATGCATGCACTGATGGTTACACAATACATTGATTAAATGCACTTTTTAAGACTTTTTTAGTATGGATGCATCTTCTTTTATGTTATGATACTCCAACAAACACAACATTCCAGTAGTGTTTCTTTTTGAGTTGTTATTTTGTGTATGTATTTACGTTTTTATATATTATACTACTCTCGGAAGCAATGTTGTGGTGTAAGAAATTTTATTACTAGATGTTTTTATACATTTACGGTATTTATATATGTTTACTGATCATCTGGTATGATGAATCGCAGGCTCAGCCTGAGCTGCATTGTACAGCAATACAAGAACAGAATGAGTACAGAATAACAAGTGATGAAATACATAATGGTTTCTGTATATACATAGCACATGTACATCACACAAGTCATAAAGTCATACCTGCTTCAGTTTCATTTTCATCTTAGTTGTGTGGAGAAAATGGTAACTAGCTTTTTTAAGGGCTACACTCAAAACAATTTCCATGTATTCACTTTTGTTTTGTAGTTGGATTTTTTTTCATGTAGATATTGGTGGATTTGCCACAGGCACACTGATTTTACATACCAGCAAGCATAGTTTGGAATACTAATAATTTTATCATTTTCCATTATATAATACTGAGATAAAATCTGCTGACATAGGAGTGCTCATGGACTCCTTTTTTATTTATTTATTTATTTTTTATAGAAAGATGCAAAAGATGAGTTTAGCTTGTAAAAGATGCGAAAGATGAGTTTAGCTTGTAATCTCCTGTCATAAAAAATTCACATAGGTACATGTACAGATGAGTAAACATTTGCATTTCTAGACCTGATAGTCTCCATATATCACTGATCATGTTAAACTCTGAGCTGCTATATCTCTGACAGGCAAACATATATTTAATTACAACTCAGAAAAATAAGATACCACTTAAAAACAAAACACACACAGGAGCCAGAATAAATTTAGTGCTTTCGTCCTGTTTATTACAGAACTTCTTCAGACTATATTTAGTTACCACTTTGTTGTTACTGTATGTGCTTAATCATGTGACCAGTTTCCTGTATATATAAAAAAAAAGAAAGAAAGAAAGAAAGGCTATCTTCCCAGCAAGCATTCAGATTGGTTGTGTTCGGTTTTCTTTTTTTTTTTTTCAGAGTTGCTTCTCTTTTTGTTTACCGTTTTCAGTCCCATTGGGGAATTGAAATCTGCTGTTGTTTTATTTCTGCTAACTGCATGGAAATTAATCTACAGGACATAGTCATTTTTTTCACCAGTTTTCAGTGTCTTCTTTACTAGTCATGCCAGGCAGTAAGTAATACATGACTTTGCATTTCGGTGTGGCACATTTGGGTACTGCCCTTTTTCTGTGGGTATTGCTTGTATTACAGTTAGCTTGTTGACTGGTTATCTGTTCAGTTTTTTTTTTTTTCTTCTGAAGGGTCTACTAGAGATTTTCAAATGATAGTAGCGCTAGACACACTTGCATGTTGCCACTTGCTTGAAAAAGCAAATTCTCGAACTCCCACTAGCCCAGTCTCCTGTATCTACATAGACCTCCCAACACCTGATCTTATAAAACTGTATAGCCCTACCAGATCCTAAACTATAGCCCTAAAACTCCCAGCCAGTACCCAACCTGAGTTCTGCTTCCTTACCCTAAAACTCCACTACACTGTCTAACCCTAAAGTCATCAATCACTCTCTAAACCTAAATTCTCTTATCATTCTTATACCCTAATCCTCCCATCCCACTCCCTAAGCATGAAACTCCCCTCCATGTCCCTAACCCTAAAATCACCCTCCTGCTCCCTAACCCTAAAAATCCCCTCCAACTTCCTCCCCATAACTGCTTGCCCAAACTCAAATGTGACTTCATATAAAAGCAGCAGCCTATATATGTACAAGCTGCTTAAATCCCTGGCTTCAAGACATTGGTTTGCAAGTATTTGGAACTTGAGTGTTTATATTGTTCTGCGTTCTGAATTCTTATAAGCTTCCCTTGTTTCTACACAACTGGTGCTGTGATGAGTTCTAGCATAAAATGTTAGCTACCAAGCAAACTGTACCAAAGGCCAATGTCAGAACCAGGCAGGGCATTAGTATTAGTGTTTTAAGGAACAACACAGTAATACCTGCATTATAAGAAAAAGTTACAGAAATAGTTTTCAACTTTTTATGGTGATGGAATCCTAAAGAAGATATCAGTACTGCTCAAATAACCCCAGACATTCCACCTACTGTACTATGTAATTTAATAAAAATGCATAATAATGCCATATTTATAGTTATATAATACATAGGAAGAATGTATCACGTGTGCATTCAGATTATTGATAATAATGCTTAGTGATAAACTGTAATTTTTTTCTTTTTTGTTTTTCCTTAAACTAAATCAGAAAATAGTTTTTGGTTGCTTTGAATTTGACAGAAGTATGAGTCGGGTACAAAATCTTTATATATATATAAACACTTGTAACTAACGGCTTTTTTATGATTTGTGAAACTTCATATGAACAGTGGACAGAAACATCTGTAATTTTTCTCCCACCAAGGGAAGTTGATTTTGTTTTAACATGAACAGATATTTGTGGGGGAGCTCCTATTAAACATCAGAATACCCTAGGATTCCATTGAACCCTTGCAGAAGGTAACTGAATTAGAACAATGCCTTTCTTCTATAAACAAGTATATATATATATATATATATATATATATATATATATATATAAAATAAAAAAATTGAAAGACTAGTTAAGTTTGGTAATTTACATATGCTTTCTTACTTTTAATTTCTGCAAATGGTTTGGGTTTCTAATATCGTAACAGGAATTGATGCCATTCCTGATTCAGGGTGCTTGCCAAATGTGCTGATATTTTTCGTGTTTCACTGTTGCAGTCATTACATTTGGGTAATCTGCTGGTAGGTTGCCCTCAGTCGGCCTGATTAACAAAGTCTTGGGTCCTGCGTCGGTTGCTGTCCCTTCTTCCATGATGTCAGGTCGTCAGGGGTATAAAACATGCAGCCGATGCCATTACATCATTCTTTCTTGCCGCGTGGTGCCCAAAGCAGAAGCAGTTTGCAAGTGCCGGTCGGCAGACTCCTGAAATTTTCCTTTTTGAGTTTCAGATCCAAAGTCTTCAACTAAAAAGCTAAGTACCCCATCGGGGAAAATTTTTCTTACTCCTTACCGATGTCAGTAAAAGTTAATAATTGCATTACTTGTGGGAAGCAAATACCTCATAAGGATTTTCATTTGTACTGTATTCCTTGCCTAGGCCCTGACCACAATGTACCTTGCTGTCGGTTTTGTGCTTTATGTAATCAACACACTATCAAACGTCGGTACATTTTTGCTTCTAAATATTTTGGCTCATGTTTTAATTATTCAGAAATGTCGTCGGTTAGCAATCCGACACCGGAATAACTAAAAAATGCAAAGAAAAAGACAGGGACAGGCCGTTGAGGTCCAAAACTGCCAAAGACGCTTCTCCTAAGCCAGTCTCCAGTTCGCCGGTACTCAGTGAGGCGCTTTCGCAGCCCCTGATACCCGCTACTTCTGATTCACAGGCCTCTACTGAGACCCATTCGGAGTCCGCTATGCCGCGAGATGCTTCAATTATGGAACCCCCGGATGTCTCTACCTTGGATGGGTCCGGAGCCGCTGTGCAGGCACCGGCTTCTGAGGGTGTTTTCAGGCCTACAAATTTGTATATTAGACCAACACCATCTTCAAAACTAAGGCCAAAATCTCGACCTATGCCTAAAAAAAACAGTGATTTTTCTGAATCTAAAAAGAGACTTATGGATTTTCTTCTTCTTCCTCAGCATAGGCCTTTGGCTATACCTTCTAGACATTGTTAATGATGTTTTTTCAGAATCTAGTATGGCTCCTGATTCTCTGCCTCTGGCTCCTTGTAAGTCAGACAGATACTACAGGGTACCTGACTCCCACAAATTGCTTTTCAAAAATTCTATTGCAGATCCTGAAACCATTTCTCAGCATCCCAAGGGCATTAAGGCTTTTACTGCTAAAATTCCAATCGCTTCTGATAGAGATTCCAGGGTGCTGGATAGATGGGGTAAGAAGGTTTACACTTCTGCAACCTTGGCAATCAGGGCTTTAAACTGCCAATTTCATATGCTAAAATATCAGCAGCATATCATGGGACTGCTTAAACAGAAAATAATGTTAATTTCTGACTGTGTGGAAAACAAAGATTTACAGGATTTATTGCATTCAGCTGAACAAGTTGGAAAACATACTTTGCAATGTGGTTTTGATTCTTTGGAGGCCTCTTGCAGAGCTGCTGTAACTGGGTCTGTGCTAAGAAGGCATGTTTGGCTCAAAGTGCAAAATATGCCTGATCAAGTTAAAGCAAAATTGTTGGATGCTCCTTTACAACAGGACCGTCTCTTTGGTAATAAGGCTGAGGAAGTTTTAAAAAAATGGAAAATAAAGCTAAATCTATGCAAACTGTAAAAGATTTCTTACAAGTGCAACCTTCAAGATTTAGTAGGTACTGGCCTACTAAGAATTGGTCCTTTCCAGTTCCTTCGAGAGCCACTCAAGTCAAACCCAGACATTCCAAAGGCTCCATGTTTCAGTCAAAAGTGACTTTCAGAACAAAACAATGGGGTGCCTCCTCTTCCAAATCTGGAAACAAGAAACCTCCCTATGGTAAGCAGTCTCAATGACTTCCCTTTACACTTACCAAGCACTTACCTTTTAGCCGCCTCTTGGGGGGAAAACTGGCTCTTCATGCAAGAAACTAGCAACTTATAACCCAGGACAAATGGGTTTTAAATATAGTATCCCAGGGATACAGATTTTATTTCCACACATTGCCAATTCCAAACGGATGGCCAGACCTGCCCCCAAATCAGTGGGCAGAGGCCCAGGAACAAGTACTTTCCCTCATGAGCATGGGGGTATTCAACCAGTACCAGAAGAGGAAAAGGGACAAGGTTTCTATTCAAAACTTTTCCTGGTACCCAGAAAAGACAAATCATGACGTCCAATTCTGGACTTATCTACTCTAAACAACTTTCTGGACATTCCAAAATTCAAGATGCTGACTCTTCATCAGTTACTTCCTATGCTAAGCAAAGATGCCTGGTAGGCAACTCTAGATTTAAAAGAGGCTTACCTGCATATCCCAATCAGGGAATCTTGCAGAAGATACCTCTGCTTCAAAGCAGGCTACTTGCATTACCAGTTCTCTGCACTGCACTTTGGCTTATTAACTGTGCCCAGGGTCATTACAAAGTGCCTGGCTCCAGTATTTGCATTTTGCAGGCAAGGAAATATTCAAATATATCCATACCTGGACGATTGTCTAATTCAGGCAGAGAACAAGGACATTCTTCTAAAGCATCTGGCATTTGTAAAAAGAGTTTTAACTTGTCTAGGGTACACTATAAATGAAAAGAAATCACAACTGGTACCCTCTCAAAAAATTACATTCCTGGGTGCAAGCTTGAATACAACTGCCCAGATGGCTTTCCTTACGCCAGAGAAGCAAATTGATTTGGTGACTTACTTCAAACAGATGGCCACAAAAACTCTGCTTTCTGCATGGCAAATACTGCAAGTCTTGGGGTTCATGGCCTCCTGCATTCTTCTAATTCCATATGCAAGACTGCATATGAGGAAAATTCAGTGGTACTTAAAAAGTCTATGGAGTCAGCATTGTCGCAACCTGGAAACAATGATTCCTATCATAGCTTGCCTGCAACTAGAGTTCCTATGGTGGGCAGAGCCCTGCCACCAAAACAAGGGACTGCCATTCATACCACCCCCTGCCGCCCAAACCCTAACTACAGATGCATCAGACTATGCTTGGGGGGGGGGGGCAAATCTGGCAGGGAAGTGCATTCAGGGCAAATGATGCCCAAATCAAATGCACCTTCATATCAATCAAAAAGAAATGCTAGCTATATGCACTGACAGCCTTGAAGGGCTACCTTCATCCAGGACAATTAATGATAAAGACAGACAACACCATGGTTATGTGGTACATAAACAAGCAGGGGGGTACACACTCCTACCCCCTTTGCAGACTAGCCATGGCATTGTGGAACATGGCCTTGACCTATCAAGTACAACAACAAGCTCAATTCCTGCCAGGAAAGCTGAATACTCTGGCAGACGAACTAAGCAGAAATCTCATGGACCCACACGAATGGAAACTGGAACCATGGATTTTCAACACGTTGACACGCAAATGGGGGAGCCCAGACATAGATCTTTTTGCCTCACCCCAGAACTTTCAGTTGGACAAATTTTGCACAAGAACTCATCACAAAAAAGCCTGGAAAGTGGCTGGTCTATCCTTCAGCTGGAAAAACCTATCAGCCTATGCCTTTCCCCCTCTGCCTCTGCGCTCCAAAGTTCTGCTAAAAGTCAAGTAGGACAAACCAACAATGATTTTGATTGCGCCAGACTGGCCTCGCCAACACTGGTACCCACTCCTGTGCAATGTGTCACACCTTCCACCATGGCACCTGCCTCAGACACCTTACTTACTGTCTCAGCAGAACAACCAAATTCTGCACACTCCGCTCCAAACTTTGAATCTTGCAGCGTGGCTAATCACCTAAATTCACCCTTAGCATCCCTCAGCAAACCTGTTATGGATGTCATTTTGGAGGCAAGAAGGCCTAGTACTAGAAAATCTTATACTGACAAATGGAAAAGATTCTGTGCCTGGAATCATTCTCAAGGGTTAAGCACAGCAGTGCCCAACATTCCTCAGATTGTACAATACTTAACTGAGATGCTTCACAAGGACCTGTCCTTTTCATCCATAAAAATCCATGCCTTGGCCATTTCAGCTCATTACAACACAGAACCTCCCCTTTTCTCTCATCCTCTGTTAAAGCAGTATCTCAGAGGGGCCAAAAACCTAAGACCACCCAGGAGAGCTCCAACCCCTGCCTGGGACCTCAATTTTGTATTGGAAAAGCTCACTCTCCCTCCTTTCAAGCCAGCTGCTACTGCAGACTTAAACTTTCTCTCCTGGAAAACAGCTTTCCTTTTAGCAGTCACTTCAGCCAGGAGAATTTCCGAATTACAGGCTCTTATAGCAGTGGAGCCTTTCATCATTTTTCATGCAGACTGGGTATCTCTCAGGACCAATCCATCCTTCATGCCTAAGGTGGTATAGAGTGTGGCTCTTAATCAGACCATTAATTTGCCAACTTTCTTTCCCAATCCACAGAACAAGGGGGAGCGGGTTCTGCATTCATTGGATGTACACAGACAACTTAGATTTTACTTAAACAGGACAAAATCTCAAAGAAAATCTGAACAACTGCTGGTGGCATTTGCTGCAGGGGCAGAGGGAAAGGCTATTTCAAAGCAAACCATTTCCAAATGGATAAGCCATTGTATTCGTTTCTGCTATATGCACCATGGAAACACTATCCCCCAGGGGATCAGATCCCATTCCACCAGGGCTGCATCTACTTCTACAGCCTTTCTCAGAGGTGTTCCTACCAGAGACATTCTAGAAGCTGCTACCTGGAGCTCAGTTCATATGTTCACCAAACATTACCATTTACCACTTTTCTCTAAATCCAGAGCTGGCTTTGCCACTGCTGTCCTGCAGGGCCTTATAGCTGGTCCTAATGCTGTATAATTCCCTCCACCCAACCATAGCTTTGGGAATCTACCCAAATGTAATGACTGCAACAGTGAAACATGAAGAACATAGTACAGTTGTGTACACTTACCATAAATGTAGATGTTCTAGTGTATTCACTGTTTCAGTCCTGGTTACCCTCCCTCCAGCCCCCTATTTTTCTCTGGCTATACCTCTACTTTCTTTCACTATGCTTAAAAGCCCTTTTGGTGTATTTGCTTTTTGGATTGGAGGTATATTTTTTGTGTTTTTTTCTTTTATTTGCTCCCCATTCAGGGGGCACCTGACATCTGGGGCAAGAAAAACTGATGTAATGGCGTCGGCTGCATGTTTTATACCCCTGACAACCTGACGTCATGGAAGAAGAGACAGCAACCGATGCAGGACCCAAGACTTTGTTAATCAGGCCGACTGAGGGCAACCTGCCAGCAGATCAAATGTAATGACTGCAACAGTGAATACACTCGAACATCTACATTTATGGTAAGTGTACACAACTGTGCTTTCTCAGCACCTGTAAAGTATTTAGAACTACCCCTTTATGCAAGTCAAATGGAGTTACATGTATCTGTAGCATATGGAAGAATGTGCAATTCATATGGACTTACATATATCTGTAGCATATGGAAGCATGTTTGAAATTCTTTTTTATTAGTCCTGCTGGTCCTACTACTATTAGAACTATCTGGATGCCTTCACTCCATATTTAAGCAATAACCCACCCCTGGGTGTGGGTAATGCTGGATTTACCCATGGTTGGTGTGGTTTGGTCACGAGGGCAAAGCCCGAATGACCAAACAAAGACAACTGTGAGTAATACCAGCATTACCCACACCCAGAAGTGGGTTATTGCTATTATGCAATGACATTATTTAAGAAAAAAAATACTTTTCTTAAATAATGTCCTTGTATAATGGCGCCGTGCTGTCCTTCCGCCGCTGGACAGCTCTGCTTTGCCATTGCTGATGTGCTGTGTATGCATTTGGAACTTGCGTTCCCATGCATATCCAATACATCAGTGCTCGGGAAAATAAGCAACGGAGAAAAAAAGATCTCCGTTGCTACGCTTTTTCAATGGGCACGCTGGTTGGGCTGGCCAATCAGCGTGCTCGTTTTACGATGTTACTGGCCAGTCATTGTATAATGCTCTATTTTCTGCTTATGTATTGTTCTGTTTTTATGATTTTTATGCCTCTGATAATCACAGAAAGAATAATGAATTACATTATTTTAGATTGTATTGCATATGCTATAATATTTGGACCCAAATGTAGATCTATAATGAGAATAAAGACACAGTTATTGTTTTTAAAGTAAAATCTACTCTGATTGGCCTAGTGATGCAATGTTTGACTGGCACACAATTTGTAAGTAGACTCAGGCTGGTAGGGGTGTTGAGCTCCTATAAAACATGGCAAGCAGCAGGCACTGGCTAATCAGAGGTGAATAGTTTTGATCAATTTTATAACTGTTAAAAGTTTGTGCATGCCAGATATAAACATAAGTTTACAATGAGTTTCTACTTTCTTGTTTTAGGTCCCATCAGCAGTATCCTGGTGAATAAGTATGGAAGTCGGCCAGTGATGATAATAGGAGGCTTCCTGTGTTCCGCTGGAATGATCAGTGCTTCATTTTCTAACAGTGTTTTGCAACTATATATATGTATTGGAGTCATTGGAGGTATGTAGATCCATACTCGGTGCTTTGTTTTCTTGATAGCCTTGTAATAACCTGATTTGCTGTTGAATTCACTATTTAAATGATCACAAGAACAGATATTTGTAAAGTATTGGAAAAGGTGTCCTGCACTCAAGCATCAAGAGTTAACAAGAAACTATTTACCTGAAATAAAATGCATTCAAGGTTAAACAGTAGTGATACCAAAAATCAATGTGCTATACAAAAATACATTGTTTACATACAGAGGAAAATGTTAACTATGACAACAGTGGGCAGCACAGTGGTGCAGTGGTTACCCTTGTTGCTCACAGCAAGAGGTTCTATGGTTTCATTCTCTATGTGGAATCTGCATGTCCTCCCTGCATTTGTGTGTCTTTCCCCCCACATTCCAAAGACGTGGGTCTGATGTATTTCTCCCCGGACCGCTGCTAAAAACAGGCTCTATCTTAGTTGGACTTTCCTGGCTGTAAATGTTAAAAATAAATAAAACAAAACTGTTGCTTAACTATTATGTTAAAACATGTCATCCATTCAGTATACAGTCATCTCACTGCAGTAACTAAAAGCTGTTTAATCTTTCTTTGTGGACGTTTCATTCAACAAATCCTATCATTAAATAGCTTCTGTTGAATGTACTTGCTGAGACTTACCAACAGGATGCAGCTGAGAACTCAACAGATGACATTTATTTTAATGTTGACATTTCTGTCTCTATAAATATGAAGTGAGCTTCTTTTTAGTAAATTGGACAATTGTAATTCATGGTTAAAAAGTTTGCAGTTTGATTCTTTTGTTAGCTGGCAGTGCACTTCTAGTAATTTATTTTTTCACTTTGCCAATATAGTGTGACTGTCGCGTTGGCATATATAAGTTACATCAGTGTAAAGGGCTAGGATGCAGGAAGTATTTACCCCTGGAAAAAAAGAAAGATGTTTTTCTATATATATTTTTTGAGTTACGTTCTTTTATCCTGAAGAATTGAAATAATGCAACTCATTGCTGAATATCTTAAAAAATATATGCAAAGGGATACGGCCCTGATTGTGGCCCAGAGAACCAAGGTTCAAATACCAGCATAGCCACTAAAAAAGATGATGACAACAAGATAGTATGGGTTGCTGATTCAGACTCATCATCTCTAGATGACTGGAAATGGCTAAGTTCTTCCGTAGGGAATCCTCTGCAGAAAGGCCTTTTTGTGCACTTCAAGAAATTGTTAAATAGGAAGTTTGTGCTGACATCATATCCTGTGTGTAATGCTGGTTAACAAAGTGAAATAAAATGCAAATATTAAAATGCATATATAAAAACTGCATTGTAAAGAAGCTGCAATAGTGTAATGGCTAGAGTCCTGGCTCCACTTACAGATGTCCACGGTTCAAGCCCCACACCTATCCACAAGCAGTAAATAAGTAAATAACTTATTGCACTCTCTGCAATGTTGTAACACTTATACATATTCGTATAAAACATCCAAAATATAAACATATATCAAAATTATAATAATTAAACTTGTTTTAAAACCTATGTTACTAAAACAATTAATAATAAGACATTGCACTGATTGTGTACAAATATATATATATATATATATATATATATATATATATATATATATATATATATATATATATATATATATATATATATATATATATATATATATACATGTATAAAATTCTAGATGCAGTTAGCTTTCTTTTTCAGAATACTGGTCACAGAAATGGTATCATTTATGCCTGGTCTAGCTTTGACATTTAATCTCAATTGCCATTCGGTTTCCTTAACTTGTAAGTCCAAATCTGGGTCTCCCCCTCTGTTGTTGATTAGCACTCTGTCAATAATAAAGAAAATGACCTTTTTTGAAATTGACACATTTGAGACTATGTGTGTATAAAGCACTAGTTAATTTTTCATTCCCGATGTTCCTATTATGTTCCTTAATCCTGTCGTGCAATTTCCTGACTGTCTTGCCTACATAAAATGCAGGACAAAAGATACAGGTAGCAATGTAGACAACAAATTTTGTGTTGCAGTTGTAACAACCAAGTCACTGCAGATTCCTGTCATATGAATCAATTTGGACATATGGTCCATCATTAATGAATTTGCAAGTTGAACAAAAGCCACATTTGTACATTTTAGATGTAAAATTAATCTTAAGCATGTCTTTGTCCCTTTCTAAAATTTCTTTGATATTTTTACCCCTGCTATAAACAATTCTGGGTTCTGAACCTAATTTACTTTTAAACTCAACATCAAATAAACCACTGTAAATTTTTTTTCATACTCCGTTTCATCTCGAGGGCATCTTGATTAAATGGTACTACCATCACATCATTCTTTAAAGTATCAACTTGATTTGCATTTATGTTACTCTGCCCACCCTTCAGGATGGGAATAAACCTGATGATGCGGTTTCTGATATCTGTTTCCTGTTTGCCAACAAGAGTTTGATGGGATAACGCCTATCCTTGAACATCCATATTAATGTAAAAAGTTCTTCACCAAATTTCATATTGTCGCTGACTAATCTGGATAATCTTACCATCTGGCCCTTAATACACTTCTACATTGATTCTCAGAATGGCAACTACGCAGTGCAGCAGCGTGTTGGCATGTCTTTTTTCGCAATATGTTGGAAGACAGTTCCCCAGTAATGATGTCTTTGGTTAACAAGATGTCTAAATAATCAATTTCGTTAGCATTAATCCTGTAAGTAAATTTCAAGAAATGGGTAATGCTGTTAATATATATCCCAGAAATTCCAACACATCAGCCTGTGTCCCATTCCAAACCATCAGTATGTCATCCAGAAACCTATAATAGGCACAATTGTTTGACATAAAAGGGGATGAGAAAATATTCCTCTTTTCCAATTCAGCCAGGAACAAATTTGAAAATGCTGGAGCACATTTTGCTCCCATGACTACCCCAGATTTTTGGCGAAAATAAATGTCATCCATTCTGTATACAGTCATCTCACTGCAGTAAAAAAAAAAAAAAAAAACTTAACTAAAAGCTATTTAATCTTTCTTTGTGGATGTTTCATTCAACAAATCCTATTATTAAATAGCTTCTGTTGAATGTACTTGCTGAGACTTACCAACAGGATGCAGCTGAGAACACAACAGATGACATTTATTTTAGTGTTGACATTTCTGTCTATGTAAATATGAAGTGAGCTTCTTTTTAGTAAATTGGGCAATTGTAATTCAAGGCTAAAAAGTTTGCAGTTTGATTCTGTTGTTAGCTGGCAGTGCACTTCTAGTAATTTATTTTTTCACTTTGCCAATGTAGTGTGACTGTCACATTGGCATATATAAGTTACAGCAGTATAAAGGGCTAGGATGCAGGAGGTATTTACCCCCTGGAAAAAAAGAAAGATGTTTTTCTATTTCTTTTTTTTTTTTTTTTTTTTGAGTTATGTTCTTTTATCCTGAAGAATTGATATAATGCAGCTCATTACTGAA
>NC_056745.1:863960909-863968409 GCF_019279795.1 Protopterus annectens
CCCCACGCAGTCCTTTCATTTTTATCTGGTAAAAAAGCACAAAAATAGGGTCTATATTATATCACCGAACACTTAAAAAAGCGAACAGTGATTAATCGACTCTATGTAAGCAAAAGCTTACAATTTCGAACTGTCAGAACAGCGATTTTTTTCCTAGGGAAAAAAAATCGCTGTTCCAACAAAAAAAAAAAATATTAAACACTTGAAGCATTATAATATTATTATTATACCCCCCCTACTTAAATATACCAACTCCAAGACCACACTACAGTGCCATAAACAGCAAAGTAACGAAGCAGCCAAGCAAATTCTTTCTCAGGGAAAGAATTCGCTTAAAAGCCGCTTTGATATTTTGCCATTTCAGGCTTTTGAGTTTGACCAAGACAAGAATGCATCTGTGGTCTTCTGATAGGGAACCCAAAACTATTTTTTGTTATCAGTAGGTAGTGAATAATATATATATATATATATATATATATATATATATATATATATATATATATATATTTGTTAACCAGGGTAGTGTAGCAGGTCCAAATGTGAGGTGTCAGTGTAGTACCAGATGTGAAAGCCCCATAGAAACACAAGTGTCCCATACAGCATAGCCACAAAATAATGTATTGTAATGAAAGCACATAGCAGGATGTTATGGAAGGTGGACATACATATCATAACATGTAATTTATGAGGAATCAACCCCACAATGCTGACAGTCTGTAAAAGGAAATCTGAACAATGCTAACTTGTGCTCCACTATGCTTAGCCAGTATAAGCATTGCTTAAATGTAAATTCTAAGCAAGAATTAGTGTAGCTAAACGGATTTGCACACTGATAAGCAGGGCTTAGCATTTACCCCTCTAAGCAATGCTTATACCAGCTAAGCGGGTTTGCCCAGCACTTAGCTTTTCTTAGCATATTCAAAACTGTCCAGTCACAGCAAAGGGCAGGAAATCAGCTATATTTAAACCTCGCAGACAGGAATGTAACTCATAACTGGTTGTAGCTCCCCACTGTAGGCACTATGGCTGGTGTTGGAGAGGGTGTGCACTTTCAGGCACAGTGCTGGGGCATGCAGGAGTCCAGGATCATGGTAGGACTCCTCGTAAAAAAACATGATATGAGACTGCTGCAGGACCAGTACCAGGGCTCCCAATACAAAGTGGAGGCCTGGGAAAATCTTGTTCATGATCTCACCAGTGCCATTGGCATCCCTCAGACTGGTGAGCAGGTCCGACACCACTTTGCTGACTTGAAGTGGAGGAAGAGAGAGCTCTTGGACTAGTGGGACCAAGATGCACAGTAAAGGAATGTCCCAGGTGTGTGTAAGTATTAATATCAATAACTGTTTACCAAAGTCCAGCCTGTGTATGTGATGGATAGGCATGCATAAATGTTTCTCTATCTTCTTTACAGCTCCAGCTGAGCATGCTGCCAACCAAGTAGCCTATGCAAGCAGGCTGTTAAAGCTGTGTCGCAAGGCTGTTGAGTATCAGTCTAGCTTGTAGTATTCATACCAGGTAAATATAAAAGAGTAGAATGTCACCTTGCAGTATTAAAATGGGTATGGTTTGTATTGAATAAACCAGACAATAATACAGTAATAGTCTCATAAAGGTTATATATAAATAAAACTGTAACTGCCTGTCAATAAAATTCAAAACCCTGAACTGGTTGTGTTTACTTTGGCATTGTATGAATTCAAATGTGTACAGGTTATGCACAACAACTATAGCTCTGAAAGCATTAAACAATCAAGTTTCATCTGACAAAGTTAGTGCCTCTGTAAGACATGAAATTAACTGATATGAAATGTTTCATGCACGAAGATCTGATATCTGAATAGTAATTTTGTGTTAACAATGTTTTCTACACTGTGCTATGTCAAAGGGTATGTATAGGAGCGTATATATAAGAATGTCATAATTACATGGTCAGATTGTACAATCAAGAGAGAATTAGACAGAAAACATTCAAGGAAGAGATGGCAGTTTTTCAATAGCTTGTTCTGATGAAACACAAAAGCTTTTGCTGTATTTTCTGCACAAACAGCCATGGTTTGAATCCTGGGAGTGGTAGTAAGTTGTATGCATAATTTCACCTAGGATTTTGTGAATATGTGTAGAAACAGTCAGGTAGTGTTAACAGAAATTTCCTCCATAGGTCTGCCAGGTAAGAAAAGGTATAAAGTAGCTATAAGAAGGCTGTAGTTATACTGTGTCCAACACCCACGGTCCAACCTCAAGGCTACAAATAACAGCAAGATAAGTACATACACCAAGTAGTCTCGCCAAGAAATGTTCAAGTGTCATGCTGTAACTACTGGTCCCTGCTGCCAACAACCAGGGTGACCGATAGAAATCAAGGCAGAGTATGGCAGTAGCACACACGCACACACACACACACACACACACACACACACACACACACACACACACACACACACACACACACACACACACACACACACACACACACACACACACACACACACACACACACACACACACACAGTATGAATGCACATATGTAACCCTGACTATGTGAATATGGGTAGAAACAGTCAGATAGTTTTAAGAGAAATCTCCTCCACAGGTTTGCCATGTAAGAAAATGTATAAAGTAGCTATGACAAGGCTATAATTATACACTGTGTACAAACATACCACTGCCCAACTCAAGGCCATAGGTTGATGTAATAATACCTGTAGAGTAATGATTAGAGCAATGATCATTAAAGCTGTGATCACTGCAAGAATCTACATTTGTTAACTGACATCTCCCTCTCTCTCCCTCACTTTATCTTCACCAATAATCTAAACACATAAATGAATGGGCATGTTTTTCACCAAACCTACCATTGGGACATGTGTCCTATTGTTCTACAAATATTGAAATGTTTTCCAAGTAATGCTGCCTGTTCAAATATTATCACTGGTGGCCTGTTGCTATCAATGTAATCTGCATGCCGGTGTAATGCCCACAGTGATTCCATATATGCATGTGTTCTGTTTGCTATGTGAATGTTCCAAATTTATTGTTTTGGGTTAATGGGAATACTCATGCATGCTGTTATAACTAATCCTGGAATGTGTTTTAAATGATAAACCAGCATATGTTCTATAACTGCAACACCATAGCACATCTGGGAAGTCTGATCCCAGTGGATCTATCTCTCTCGCCTCAAATGGCCATGGCACCAGGCTCAGCACATCTGGGACCCAACCTGGGGCCTCCTTGTCCACTGGTCCTGCACCACCTTTGGGTGGAACTGTCTCAGGGGATGAGGCATGTCCCACCCAGGGCACAGGCATGGACAGGATCCTGTCACCCAAAGCCAGGTCTGGGGTCTGGTGCATAGGGAGCTCCGCAAAGAATTTGGAGATCTACTATGCCAGCTTGAGGGCCACATGGTGCATTTAGAGGGTTAGCCTGCCCCTCCTGCTCATCTCCCAGCACAGCCACCTTTGGAGCCGTAAAGGTGCAGTGGTGACTGCCCATGGGTGGGGACCTCAGTCCCACTCTATCCATTTGGGTGATCATGGGCTTCTGATTACCAAACACCCCTCCCCTCCAAGGTGTTTACCCCCACATGTGTCATATACCGCCCCTGTATGCTGTCTTGTCTGTCTTCCTACCCAACCTACCTCCCCAAATATACATACTATCCTTCCCCAACATCCCACTCTCTCCTTAAAAAAAAAGGCACTCGGTTCCCCAAAAAAAAAAGTCCCCCCATACATAGCTGTCCACTTTGTACATGTGTCCACTGAACACATGTAATCTGTTTTAATTGGCTTCACATTATTGTTGTCCTCACCCCTCTCTTAGGGGTTTGAGTATCCAAATGTACCTCCAAATTCAGTATATATGCACAGCTGTTGCTGTAGAAGAAATGGACAGCTATGGACCTTCCATACACCCATCCTGCACATCCTTAGCTATCTTTCATATTGTATTTCCCTCATCGTGCCCCCTTTTTCACCACTTTTCTATCACCCTTTTTTTCTTTTCTTTGAAAGAAATTAGCGTGGAGGTAAGTGGGAGTAAGCAGTAGTAAGCAGGAGTAAGCCTGTTTGCACAGTGCTAAGCAATGCCTACACAGATTAAGCACTTTTAAGGCTAACTGACTGTAAGCATAGTTAACCAGATGTTAACATTGCTTACCACCGTGAAAACCTGTGCAAACCCACACTGCTTAAAAGTGCCTTAATCACTCTGTATCCAACAGCCCTTGTTCTTCCCAGCAACAAAATAATCAGCCCTTGCACGTCTTGAACCCAGGACCCTGTATACCATAGCCACAGGAATTTACCGCCAAGCCATCTGAGCTGTAAATATGTCTGATGTTTTTTTTTTCAAACATATCATTCAGTACAGTCATTCAACAGTAGGGAAAATGTTTGTTAAAATTAGTCAAGTTTGTTGTATTACCCCTAATTATCTGTTTTGCTTTCAATCTCCCAAGCTACTTTTAACAGTTCCTTTCCTCACTTTTGAAACAGTGACTGAACATTACATCTGTGCCTTATTTTCCTTACCTGGGAACAATCTCCAGATTGTTTCTGGAGAACTGGGTTCCAGCCCGCTCTGTTCTGCCCTCATTTTGCTCAGGCTCCACTCTGCTCCCCTACCCTACCCCCTTACGCACTCAATCTTGCTCTACCCAAACATATACCCATAGGCCTATATCAAATCCCTCCTCCCACTACAACTCCAGTCATACCACCTTATAACCACTCCTTTACCTTCAGCTGAAATACCTATTACAACCACCTATACCCAGTCTAAGACAGCTTGCTCCTCTAATACTTCTTCTCCTATCTACTCTAAATCTTTCCTAGTTACAAAGTAATCTTGCTATTCCCTCTGTAACTAACTTCATAGCTCAAATCATCGTTCCCAAGCAACTTACTAAGTCAATCAAACTCATGCCAAACCAGCTACAAAATAAATCAAAATACCAGGTATTCTTTCTTTTGACTTCACTAAATGTATTAATAACAATAGTTATAGTTACCTCTTATCACTCCAGCCTTCCCAAACCCCCTCCATCCCAATCCACCTCTAATATCCATCCCTTTACTTTTAAGCCAGTTAACATTTACATAGGTAGCACCATCTTTAATGATACAATCTTTACCCAAACCAACTAGCACACACTCACTATTCAAGTTCAGCTCTATTCTCCTTAAATTATGACAAAAACTACAACAAATACCTGAAACACATCATCCAAATAGTATCTAGACTAAGCTTATGTGGAGACATACACCCAAACCCAGGTCCAAATAGCAAAATCCCAACCCCAAAACCTCACCTCGGTCTACAAACAAATGCTAACGTAACATTGTTCACTCCCAGTAGAGACAAAACAGATATGCTAATACTGAATATGAACATCAGAAGTATAAATAACAAAATACATGAGGTCCATGCTAACCTAGCTCTCTACTCACCAGACATTGCTGCACTTACAGAGACCTGGTTAAATTCCAACATCAATAGTAATGAGATATTATCCCTAGGCTATAACATTTTACGCTGTGACAGAATGAATAAAAGAGGCAGAGAAACGTATTAGCACTACTCTACAAAAAAACACCTTTCCATAGAAACCTTACCAGGCAAAACCTTAGAACTAATTCAGAAATACTGTATGCTAAATTAAAAATTAACCCCAATAAATACCTATATATCATAGGTATCTACATGCCACCAGGAGATAATACTTCAATGCTAGAAAGCTTACTACACTGGTGCTGCAATAACCTACCATAGGAAACACTTATAATGGGTGATCTAAATATAGACTGAGAAGATTGCTTTTCCCCACCGCCCAAAAATCATATTAATCTACATGGTTTCTCACAACTTATCCAGGGTCCAATTAGGGTTAACAAAACTTCAGACAGACACTCTACCCTTGACTGGATGTTAACAAATAGGCCAGCCCTCTACCCCCTCTTAGGTTGCCTAGCAGACAGCCTCAGTGGTAATTTCCCCACTTACCTGGTTAGAAATAAAGCAACACTTACCAAACAGCCCATTCTACTATAAATAAGAAATAAAAAGCAACTTAATCCCTTCAAACTTACAGAAATATTTAAACATTATAACTGGACACCTCTAAAGTTCCTACCCCTACACGAAGCAGTAAAATACTTCAACACCACTTTCCTTTCCATCCTTGACACACAGGTACCAAGTAGACATATACGTGTTAAATCTAACTATGTCCCATTGTTAAAAAAAGAAACACTAAACCTCCTCAGTCTTTGAAATAATGTTTGGTCTTCCTGGAAAACAAATAGAACCCAACCCACATTTCAAACGTATTGGGAACTTAGGAATAAAGCTAAAAAACAAATTAAAATAGATAAAATCAACTACTAAACTGAAATACAAGCCAGGCATCATAAAAACCCACAAATATTCTGGAGCACAATAAATAATATCCTTCATCCAGGTAAAACAGAAACCCCACCACCACCCCACCACCAATAATTCAGATAATATAGCTACCCAATTTAACAAATATTTTACAGAAACCATCCACGAACTGGCAAAAAATAAAGCACCATCAACAAATAAGCCCTCTTTCCCAACACCTAATATCACATCTACCTTCTCACTTCAACCAGTAGCAACTGATACCATCAAAAAAATTACATTAGCAGCCGATAAGCTACCCGCAGAATACTTAAAACTAACAGCAGATGGCATAGCATACCCTATATCAATAATAATCAATAGATCAATAGCTGAACACCAGGTTCCTAACATCTGGAAAACCGCATATATTATTCCCCTACATAAGGGTGGCCCATCTACAGATCTTAACAACTATCAAACAATTGCAATACTGTCACCACTCTCTAAAATCTTAGAAAGAGTAATTCACAAACAGGTTACAGCCTACCTACTTAACAACAAACTTCTAACCAATACCCAGCATGGTTTCAGGCCATTCCATAGCGCAACTACAGCACTTTTGTCATTTACTAACATCATTAATCTCCACAGGAGCAACAATCACTATGCCTCATCAATCTTCTTGGACCTGTCAAAAGCACTCAACATGATCTCCCATTCCCACCTCCTTAACATCCTCTCTGACCTTCAGTTCTGTAATAACACCCTTACATGGTTCAAAGACTATCTCACAGGACGTCAACAAGAAGTCGCATGGCAACAGACCCTATCACCCTTGTTACCAGTAGAAATATGAGTACCCCAAGGCTCTATATCAAGCCCACTCCTATTCACAATATTTACTAATAACCTTCACCTTGCAGCCACTCATGCATCTCTCATCCAATATGCAGATGACTCTACTGTGATATGTTCTGCACCCTCCTTACCTGAACTTCAGACACTTACTCAGAAATCCTTTCAAGAGGTTGGTCCTGGCTAACAAATGCTAATTTAATCTTAAACCCTAAAAAAACAAAAGCTAATACGTTTCTCTCCCAACAAAACTACTTCCTCCTCTAACACTTT
>NC_056745.1:863973409-864005909 GCF_019279795.1 Protopterus annectens
ACCCACAGCACAATACTGTGTGGGCACCTACATAGCTGTATGGCCTTAGTAATACCTGACATCTGCACATCCATAGAGAGGACAGAAAGAAGGTAGATAACCAACAGGTTATGCATTAGGATGAATGTTTTGAAAGACAGAAGTGTGAAACTGAAAAGTATGCCATTACAACATGACAGCAGTCCTCAATGACATGTCCAAAAAACATAGTAGTCTACAATTAATAACATAATATCACATTAATATCCACTAGAAGATACATAAAAACATACAGCTCAAACACCAAGAACAAGAGAGTTAGTATTCAGAGTCCCAGCTTTGCATGCAGGGGTGTATGGTTCAAGTACTACAATCTGCAATCTACTTTTACTTGGAAAAGCACTGTTAAAAATACTAACTTAATAATGCAATATGTGTTAAACTATTTCTGTCAACCAGTGCACTGTAGCTGGTGTAACATGCAAGTGTGACTGCTTATAACCTGGGATAATAAAAAACAAAAGATTGTTGTACTACTCATTTATACCCAAGTGTCCCATACAGTATTGTCACACCCCTTGCTACTGTAATGACAGCACATAGAAGCATATGTACAGGAAATTAAATACACTTATTAAAGATGTCATTACCCTGCTATGTTATCAAAATGGAATGTGATCAGTAGTTACCAAGGCTGAGCTATGCTTAGCAAGTTTAAGCATTGCTTAAATGTAAATGCTAAGCAGATTTGCGCACTGGTAAGCGAAGTCTACACGGTGTAAGTGCCTATTCATTCAACCGTATGTTAGCACCACTTACCATCGCGCAAACCCACGCAAATCCATTTAAAGCCACTTTAAAGTGCCTTAATCACTCTGTCGTCTTCTGCCCAGCAACAAAATAAATAGCCTTTGTCGGTTTTGAACTCAGGACCATGTACACTGTAGTCACAGCACTTAACCACTAAGCCATCTGAGCTGTAAGATTTTAAGATGATTTCTCTAACATATCATGCAGTACAGTAAGTTTACCATAGGGAATGAATACTGTGCAATCACTACAGATTAAACTGACATATATATATCTATATCTATATATATATATATATATATATATATATATATATATATATATATATATATCTATATATCATCATCATCCTTCGGCTGTTCCCATTAGGGTTCGCCACAGTGAATCATCTGTTTCAATTTCTTCCTGTCCTCCTCACCTTGCTCTGTCACACCAACCATCTGCATCTCCTCTTTCACCACATCCATAAACCTTATCTTAGGCCTTTCACTTTTCCTGTTACCTGGTAGCTTCATCCTTAGCATCTTTTTCCCAATATACTCAGCATCCTGCCTCAGCACATGTCCAAACCAGCGTAAACTTGCCTCTCTGGCTTTGTCTCCAAATCTTCCAACATGGGCTGACTCTCTGATATACTTATTCCTAATCCTGTCCACCCTTGTCACACCCAGTGCAAATCTTAACATCTTAAACTCTGCCACATCCAGATCTAACTCGTGCCTTTTTGTCAATGCAACTGTCTCCAACCCATATAACATAGCTGGTCTCACTACCCTCTTGTAGACTTTCCCTTTCACTCTTACTGGTACTCGTCTGTCACAAATCACTCCTGACACTCTTCTCCACCCACTCCATCCTGCCCGTACTATCTTCTTCACCTCTCTTCCATACTCACCATTACTCTGAACTATTGATCCCAAGTATTTAAACTCATCCACCTTCGCCACCTCTACTCCGTGCATCCTCACCATTCCTCTATCCTCCCTCTCATTCACATACATATATTCTGTCTTAGTCCTGCTGACCTTCATTCCTCTTCTCTCTAGAGCATATCTCCATCTCTCCAGGGTCTCCTCCACCTGTTCCCTACTCTCACTACAGATCACAATGTCATCTGCAAACATCATAGTCCACGGGGACTCCTGTCTGATCTCGTCTGTCAACCTGTCCATCACCATTGCAAATAAGAAAGGGCTCAGAGCTGATCCTTGATGTAATCCCACCTCCACCTTAAACGCACATGTCACTCCTACCGCAGACCTCACCACTGTCACACTACCCTCGTACATATCCTGTACCACTCTTACATACTTCTCTGACACTCCTGACTTCCTCAAACAGTACCACAACTCCTCTCTAGGTACCCTGTCATATGTTTTCTCTAAGTCTACAAAAACACAATGCAACTTCTTTTGACATTCTCTGTACTTGTCCATCAACACTCTCAGAACAAACATTGCATCTGTAGTGCTCTTTCCTGGCATGAAACCATACTGCTGATCACTAATCATCACGTCCCTTCTTAACCTAGTATATATATATATATATATATATATATATATATATATATATATATATGGGATCGGAACTAATTACTGAAGGAATTATTAACTGAAGCACAAACAGTCGGGCATACTTCCGCGAAAGGGCTTTTTACCGAAAAAGCACTTTCGCGGAAGTATGCCTGCAGCTAGAGGGAGTCATGGGGGAATGACTGTTGCGGAGATCATACTACGGTGCGGATAAGGGAATATTCCCTTTTCCTCACTGTAGTGCAATCTCGGAGTGAGAATGCATAAAAGTAGATGTATTGTTTTTTTTTTTTTTTAACGCACTTCAACTAAAGTGCTTTTTTGGTGAAACTGCTTTCGTTAAAGTGTGTTCGGTGATTGTGGATACGGACTATTGAACTTTTGTTCAATAGTTCTAGATCCATATAAATATATATATATATATATATATATATATATATATATATATATATATATATATATATATGTGTATATGGGTCACTATTAGAATGTCGAAACACGGTTTATCGAAACTGTATTTTGGTGGACACAATTTAGCGAAAGTGCATTTTATCGAAAATTCACTTTTGCTAAATGGGGAGAGGGAAATTAAAGAAGACATGCAGTTTGCATGCACCATAGGTTGTAATTCAACATATAGTGTTGATTTACAACTAACAAAGTTATCCCTGACATCGTGCTACAGTGGAGATAAGGAAATATTCCCTTTTTGTCACTGTAGTGCAGTCTTGGCATGAGAATAATAAAGTAGGGAGGTATGGGTGTGCAGGGGGGCTTGCCCCCCTGCATAACACTGCTTAAAGTTTTTTTTTTTTTTTTTACTTTTTTTATTTTGATTTCTTTAGTGAAAGTGCATATTGTCGACAATATGCACTTTCTCCTATATATATATATATATATATATATATATATATATATATATATATATATATATACACACACACACACACACACACACATGTAGGTATATATATATATATATATATATATATATATATATATATATATATATATATATATATAGATATATAGATATATACACATATACACAACACATTCACAGCTAAATACCGGTAAGCCTAACAAATACCATAGTACAATGGATGTTTGGACAGATATATCCTCCATGAGAGTCACACAATACCCCATACATATCCTGCAGCAGTTCACAGTGTAGATGGAATTCTGGGGTGGTATGGGACATTCATATGCTGCCCCCACCCATACACAGTCCAAATAATAAGTACACACTATGCTGCTATAGAATCATGATAGGCCATACACAGTGGCCAGACATACACCAGTTTCTTAGCAAAATAATTGAAATGACTGAAGAGAGCACACAGAAAATCAACCAGCCAGTAATCCACACAAATTATTATACTCTGATGACTTGGACAAAGCCTTCAAGTAGTACAACACTACAAAACATACTTGCCTTGAATACAAGAATCAATTAACACTTAATTACATATTTAATTCAACAGTCTCCAATTACACTCCTCATTTAACCCCCTAGGGGAAGACGTAGCATATGCTAAAATGTAAATTGATCCTTTACATAACATTGGTTCATTTCTAACTGATCTATCAAACTGACAGACTGTTTATAAAACAGTACCCTGTAACCCACTACTGTCCCCCTGGTGACATGTATCAAAATATATAGCTATAGACCTTTTCTGTTTCTTATTAGTAATATCTCTCACATGTTCTAACAGCCTAATTTTAAAACGTTTAATACTCCTCCACACATAAAAACGTGTTACAAGGGTATCTAAGAGCGCTCTCTATACACCGACCTCTTGTCTGTACAGGGTTACACATGTTGTCCAGCCTTTGCCCCCATATTTATGGCCCCTACCTCAACACATGTGTGGGATTCCACAATATCACTGGGATTATAGCAGGAATGACAGCACTAAATAATGATAGACCATACCTATCAACCTCTTACTGCATGACATTTGGACAAAGACTGGCATATAATTGGAGGACAGAGGCCCAAACACAGGGCCATATTTGAAATATTGCTGTTATACACTGAGAAAATTGCTGGTATTACAGGATTGGTTGCAACATACCCTTTCTGAGGGATATGAAGTCAGAAACACAAATTGATGTTGCCATTTACTGATAGCAATCTCCAGAGTATGCCACTGATTTGCCAAGGGCAACACCTTTCTGGGGAACACACCAAACATAACAGGCAAACCTCTGTCCATTATGTGGATAGCCCTACAGTTGAGAGCTATGCAGACACATAACTTTGTCAGACTGAAATCCATGCAGAACTAGCATGTACACACAAGCCCTGTAAAACTAGTATTATTCCAAACATATAATATCAATACTCACATTCTGCCCCTAAGTCTTGAACCTTCTCCACCATTTATTTGACTTGTTTCCACAGGTCTTGTGAGAGGTATTAGCTCACATACCTCCGGGATTTCTTCCTCACAGTTAAAAGAAAGGGCCAATGCCCACATGGGGTACTCAGTTATAGGAGTGTTTTGCCATGACATTGGCTACTGAAAGAACTACACAACTACTGTGCATGCAATTAGCAATGGGGGAACACCAATTGGTGCTCAGGCCATCACATAGTTATAAGCATTACCTACAAAAGACAAGCTGCTGCCTGTGCAACACAGGTGTACACCCTACGTGTGTGGAGAGGGACAGTGAGAAACTGGGGAAAAGACAACAAATAACAGCATATAACCAACTATAGTTTGAAAAATACAAAGACAAGTATGTCAAATAAGTAAGCATCTCATGGACTTCAGTAGAGAGTAAGTAAGAATGTGAAAGAGGAAGGTTAACATATATGTCTCAACAAATCTTGATGTACTACTATATTGCTGATCAGAAATTATGGCCGTCACATCTGGGTCTGTCTGCAGTGACATAGATCATCATTAAGGCCCCAGGAAAGGATGGATCACATATGACTACTACTGGAGTGTGTTGAACAATACTGACTTTGACAATGCTAGGCCAGCTCCTGGGATTTATTTTATTTTATTTATTTAACATTTGTTGACTGGGAAAGTCCGACTAGGTTCCACAGGTCCTGTTTTCAGCGAAGGCCCGGGGAGAAATGCTCCAGAAGCATGTCTTTAGAATGTGGGAGAAAACTGGAGTACCCGGAGGAAACCCACATGAACGCAGGGAGAACATGCAAACTCCACACAAAAGGCACCCCAGCTGAGAATCGAACCAGAGAACCTCTTGCTGTGAGGCGACAGCATTAACCGCTGCACCACTGTGCCGCCCATGTTGTACATATCCATATCTTACCTGTGACTACAACTAGTGTGTACTTGTTTGTCTCATATATGTGAGACACCTATACATGGTATTTGCATAGTAAAGTACTGCTGCAGATGTGTGTTGAACTGCATGTTATATACTGAGCTCATAACATTTAACTGTCCAGTGTTATGCACACTGATCATATGTGTGCCTCATATTTGTAGTCATTTACCCATAGAGGTGTGTTATGTCTGTCAAATACTTGGCAAATCTGTAAAGACTGACATTACAACATCCCTCTTCATTGTCCTCTGACTTTTCCCATTCAGGATTACCACAGTGGATTATCTGTTGCCATTTCTGTCTGTCCCCTGAATCTTGCTGTCACAAACCAACCACCTGCATGTCCTCTCTCACCACATCCGTAAACCTTATCTGAGGCCTTCCTCTCTTCCTCTTTCACCACATCCGTAAACCTTATCTGAGGCCTCCCTCTCTTCCTCTTATCTGGCAGATACATCCTTAACCATCCTTTTCCCAATATACTCAGCATCCCTACTCAGCACTTGTCCAAATTGATGTAATCCTGCTTCTCCATCTTAGTGTCATATCTGTCCAGCATGGCATGTCCCCTCTCATATACACATTGCTAAACCTCTGCACCTGTGTCACACCCAGTGCAAATCATAACATCTCTATCTCTGCCATGTGCAGCTCTGTCTCCTGTGTTTTTCTCACTGCCACTGTTTCCAACTCATATAACATAGGTGGTCTCACTACCCTCTTGTAGACCTTGCATATCACATTTACTGGTACTCATCTGTCACAACTCAATCTTGACACTCTTCTCCAACCTCTGCATCCTGCCTGTGCTCTCTTCTTCACCTGTCCGCCACAGTTGTCATTACTCTAAAATGTTGATCCCAGTCATTTAAGTACATCCACCTTTGCCAAATCTGCCCCATGCATCCTCAACATTCTGCTATCATCCCTCTCATTCACACACAGATATTTAGTCATAGTCCTGCTGACCTTCATTACCCCTCTCTCTACAGCATATTTCCACCTCTGTAGGGTCTCTTAAATGGTTCCCTACTCTCAATACAGATCACACTCAATGTTATCCCTCTGTAGTTACCACAGCTCTGCACATCAACCTTATACTTAAAACCATACTCAAGCACTTTTTCTCCACTCCTCATGCAACCTCACACCACCCAAGATATCAGTAAATAGTGTGACTAAACACACCACTGCCATTTCCCGTAAACACCTCCATGCTTCCACAGGTATGTAATGCGGGCCACCAGCATTGCCAGTATTCATCCCCTTCATAGCTATCCTTACATCTTTCTTGTTAAGCTGTTGCACTTCCTGATTCACCATACCCACATCATCCAATCTTCTCTGTCTCATTCTCTGCAGTCATCAGCCTCTCAAAGTACTCTGTCCATGTGGTCAACACACTCTCCTCACTTGTGTGTACATTTACCTCATTATCCTTTATCAGTCTTATCTGCTGCACATCTTTCCTAGCACTGTACATCTGTCTAGCCAATCAGGACAACTCCTGTCATCCCTTCTTAGTGTCCAGACTGTCATACAGATCTTCATATGCCTCATCCTTAGCCTTTGCCATGTCTCTCTTTGCCATTCACCTCATCTCTTCACACTCCTGTCTACTTTCCTTGTCTCTCTGACGGTCTCACTCCTTCCCCATCCTCTAACTCTGTATACTGTATTGTACTTCCTCAGTCCCCCACCAGCTGTCCTTGTACTACTTTCTCCATCCACATGTCACACCATGCACCTTTCTAGCCCTCACTCTTAGTAGCTTTGTTGTACTTAAGCAGATATGTGGTAAATTGGCAGTGCCACTCAGTGTCTTTGCTAACTCTCATTTGAACTCCACCTCACGATTACCCTTTTCCAATTCACACCATGTGATACTTGCTGCTGAACTCATACTCCCCTATTCTTGATCACCAACATCATCCTGCAGACCAACATTCTATGCTGCTTAAATGCACTTTCCCCTTCTCCACTTTACAATCTCCAATCTCCTTCAAACTGGCCCTCCTACATTGGATATAGTCCACTTGTGTGCATCTTACTACAGTCTTGTAACTCAACCTATGCTCCTCCCTTGTGTCATAGTACATATTCACCACAGCCATGTCCATCTATTTTGCACACTCCACTACCATCTCACCATCTGCATTCCTTTTAACAACATGCGTACCCATCACTTCCACAGACCCTCTGTTCCCTTCACCAACATGCCCCTTTGCATATGCTGCACTGACCACTCTGGAACCCTTGGGTACAGTCATCACCACATCATGCAAATTACTTCACATTTCTCTTTGTCATCCATCACATAACCAAGTTGTGTAGCATATGTGCCCCCACCAGCCTTGGGGCACACCCCCCAGTACAACACCAGGGAACAGAGACCAACATGGTGGAAGTGGGTGGCACCCACATAATGGACAGGGAGCATGCAGGTAAGGGCCCAGTTGGGATTAGTGTACTAATGTATCAGACATACTTGTATCTGTATTGTATCTACATCCATGTGTCAGGTCCGATTGCAGTTGTCGATGGGGTTTTCTTATGCTCAGAGGTGCACATCTATGGTGAGGACAGAAGATTGTGCATTATTGGGGTTTGTACTGTAATTGTGCAGACATGATGCATCCATCCTGTACCAACGCCACATGTGAGTCTGCTGACAATACCTCCCTCTCACAACTACCTAGGACCTTGTGGTCTGCGTATGGGACAGCAGCCTGAAGCTGGTAAGTATGACATTGCTCTGTTGTGGCTTGGCAATACCCCAGGCATGTGAAGGGCATGCAATTTACCATGCACACAACTATCAGTAATAGCTATATTGCTTTATGTGCATGTTGACTTGTGGTGGGGTTAACTGCATTGCACAACAGTGGTCATCACTGGGGCCTATCTAAGGTGAATTTAACATTCCTGCAGCATACCTCACAACTTGTCAGTGCAAGACGTCTGGACAGAGGCCAGCAAAATGGGCTGGACAAATGGCCTAAGGTAGGGACATGTGTGACAATTTACTGGTATATAGTGTATATAAATTGTGTACACACCCCTGTTAAGATGCAAGGTGTTTCTGATACATACAGTTTGGTACCACAATATGTTAGTCCAAACCTCTTTCAACCTTTAGTGTGACCCATAACATGAACAGTTCACTTGTAAAACCAAGCATCTATACTCATGTATTGCACCTACAAGGCTGGCCACCTGAGAGGGTGGCAGACATCATATCAGCATGATGTTTCCGTCAAGTATGATACCTGATGCTGCCATATGTGTCAGTACACTCACTGTGGCCTATTTGGCTACAATATCACATACATGGGCATTGTTAAGGCACACAGACCACTTCCGACCACATATAGGTTGAAAACTTCTGGATATTCCAGACACAACTGTACAGAGAACTGTACAATGGTTTAACTTGCTGCATGTGAGGCAGATGCTGTTACCACACTATATAAAGTAATGGCATTGGGAGGTGGTCACCAGCCATGTATGGTACACACATCAAAATGCTATAAGCCCCACAAGATATGATCCTCACACACACACACACACACACACACACACACACACACACACACACACACACACACACACACACACACACACACACACACACACACACACACAAACCCAGTTGCCAGTATTGGGATTAGAATCCCTGCCTATTTAGTCATTTCTACTATAGTGCTACGCAGTTATCAGACGTGCCGCAGAGCTTACACATTTTAATTTAGTCCAAAGGTACTTCTAAGGTGGATGACATCAACAGGACTACTAAATTGGAGTGAGGGGAAGTGTAAAGGGTAGTACACAGGTCAAAAATGGTATAATCCACACCCTACATAATTCTTACACAAACACACACTCATACATCCAAACAGTTGCCAGTAGTGAGATTAGAACTCCTGCCTATTTAATTATTTCTACTATAATGCTACACAGTTATCAGATACGACACAAAGCTTATATATTTTTACCTCATCCAAAGGTACTTCTAAGGTGGATGACATCAACAGGACTACTAAATTGGGGTGAGGGGAAGGGTGAAGGGTAGTACACAAGTCAAAAATTGTATAAGCCAGACAGTACATGATTCTCACACACACATACACTCACTTGCCAGTATTGGGATTAGAACTCCTGTCATAGGTTCATAGGTTCATAGGTTGGTACTAGGCTATCAGCCCTAGGGCCTATACAAGCCTAGCCATAACAATTCCCTGGCTATTTCTTCCCACATTATTTACTTTCCTGGACCCCTGTCTAGCAGGGCGACTGACGTGATCCCTGGGGTGAATTTCCTTTCTCCCATCCAATCGTCAAGGTTCCTCTTGAAGAGGTCCAAAGAGGCACTCTGCTTGACATGTATGGGCAATCTATTCCAGAGTCTGGGGAGTCTCTGGGTCAGGAACCTATCCCTCCAGCATGTTTTGTTTATTGTGATGACAAGGTTTAGATCCCTGGGCGTGTAGCTCTGAGGGATTGAGATTTCTTTAAGTGTAGCATGTCCAACAGCTCTGGGTTTGACATGGCCTTGTATGTTAAGCAGAGATCGCCTCTGAGTAGACGATATGCGACAGAGTATAGCTGGAGTTTTTTAAGGCGGTCAGCGTAGGGCATCTGCTTTAGGCCTGTTATTCTTTTAGTGAGGTATTTCTGAGGCCTTTCCATTTGTTGCAGATGTCTTGAGAGGTACATACCAAATGGGGCGTTGTATTCTATAATGGGTCTAATGAGGGATGAGTACAGTGGGACAATGACCTCCTTTTTCTGGATGAAAAGCCCTTCGTGATGAGGTGTGCCACATAGAAGGATTTCCTGACTGTTGTGGCGATGTGGTTATCGAAGGTGAGACCACTGTCCACCTGTGTCCCTAAGTCTCTTATCACACTTTCTGTGTTTAGTGTACTGCCACCTATATGATAATTCATGGATACATGTATAACAATACATTTCTTGGCATTGAGCTTGAGCCCATGGCTCTGGCACCAAGCATCTGTTTCTGTAAGGCCCTTTTGTAGAGTATCCACATCATTTGGGGATTCAATAATGGCTCCAGTTTGCAGTCATCTGCAAACTTTGTTAGCCAGAGTCCCTTAGTGTTGACCTGTACTTCAGAGAAGTAGATGCCAAACAAGAGCGGCCCCAGGACTGAACCCTGAGGTACTCCACTTGTCACTTGTCTGGAGCTGGATTTGGAGTCGGCTACTTTTACAGTGTGGATTCTATCAGTAAGCCATTTAGCAACCCATTGGGTGACATAGGGATTAATGCCCAACTTAGTAAGTTTATCTATGATTCCAGAGTGGGGGATGGTGTCAAAGGCCTTGGCAACGTCTAGATAGGCTGTGTGGACCACCTTACCCTTGTCCATGGCTCTGGAGACTGATTCAAAGAAGTCAATCAGGTTCAGGAGACAAGATCGCCCTTCACAAACCCAAACTGGGTGGGGTCCAGTGTTTGAAGGTTGCCAATGTCTTTGTTTATATGTTCCATGATAATACGCTCCATGGCCTTGCAGATAAGGCTTGTCAGACTGATGGGACGGTAGTTTCCGGGATCCAAGGTGGATCCCCCCTTGTGGATTGGGATAACTGTAGCTCTGCGCCACTCAGTGGGCACGAAACCTGAGGTGAGGCTATGATTAAACATGACACTTAGGTGAGGTGCCAGTTCATATTGTAGTTCATGTAGTACACAGACCGGGATGTCATCTGGTCCAATGGATGCTGTATTCTTGGCTTTAGAGAGTGCATTTTGTACCTGTGTGGCCGTTATTACTGGAATTTGGCAATCTTCCGGTATTGAGATGGGCCATTTAGGGGTGAGGGGGGGGGTGAAGTTGGCACTGAATCGATCTGCCAGGATATTGGCAATATCCTTTGGATCAGTATATTTAATGCCGTTCTGTTTTAGCTCAGAGCAGATCTGAGCATTGCCATTTAGATTCTTGACATAGTTATAGAATGCTTTGTGGTTGTCTTTGGAATCTTTGGCAATTTTATTTTCGTAACTAGCTTTGGAGGATTTTATGAGGCATCTCAGTTTCTTACTGAGGCTAGTAAGGGAGTTTTTTGCATCCTGGGATTGTCCTCTTTTCTGCAAAAATTTCTTCCTTTTGTTGTAAAGTTTGTTTATGGCAGGGGACCACCAGATTGGCTTCCTTTTTTTGGATGAGAGCATTTTGGTTCTATTTGGGATGGCATGATTCATGCATGAGTGGATGTGCTCGTACAGTGCCTTAGTGTAGGATTCAGCAGTTGAACTTTCAGTTACCGTATGCATGAGTGTTATGAAGTTTGTCACTTCTGACTTGAGTAGCATGAAGTTGGCTTTGGAGTAGTTTTTTATGGTGGTTTCTTTACTGGGGGGTGGGGGTGGGATGTGGATGTTAAGGGTGATTAGCTTATGGTCAGACCTGACTAACGAGGGGGTGACCATAGGTATGGAGCATTGATTTCCCATGTTGGTAATGACCAGGTCTAGGATATTGGAGCCCCTGGTGGGACTATGGATTAGTTGATCCAGGGCATTGTAATTTATGAATTCCAAGAACCGTTGCGCAAAGGTGTTGGGACATGAGTAGTTTCCCAGTTAATGGCAGGGTAGTTAAAATCACCCAGTATTAGGGTGTTTGGTTCTATCTTAATATTTTCCAGTATATTTAGAAAGGTGTAGTGAGAATCTTGGGGTATGGTGGGGGATCTGTAGCAATCTACAATTTGGATTGCAGTCTTACCTAGTGTTAGTTGCACTTGGAGAATTTCAGACACATTGTGTTGGCCAACTAGCCTGGTGGTGTGAATATCCTTGGTGAATATTGACACTCCTCCACCTTTAGTGTTTCGGTCCTGGTTTGGTGGCCGAAAAGTGTGGTAAGAGTTGTAGCCTGGTATTGCAGGGGTGCTCTCTGGAGCCTTGAACCAGGTCTCAGTTACTGTACAGATATCGATGTTCTCCATTTTAGGAGTGCCTCGAGAGTGCATTTTGAGGTTTAGACTTCTAGCATTGAGTAGCATTACCTTCAGATTTTGCATGCTTGTACCTGTTATGGTGGTGGTTTTGTCCTTTGAAGTTTGCCTAAAAAGGCACTATAGGGGTGGCAAGAGCCTTAGCCAGTAACCTGAATCCCAGGGGCGACAGGTGCAGACCATCTCTGGCAAAGCATCGTGGTCTGTCAATCATGTCATCCCAGGCAGACAGATACTGGATCCCCTTTGAATGACACCATAAGCTTAGCCAATTGTTGAAGTCAGTCATTTTATCCTTATATTGTGGTATCATTCTGGGCGAAGGCAGGATGCTACTCAGGGCTAGGGTCATACCTGCCTGGGCCACATGATCCGAGAGCTCTTCCATGTCTCTTTTCATGTAGTCCAGGGAGGTACGTCTCAAGTCATTCACTCCAACATGGACAGTGACAGAGTCATATTTGTACTTGTTGTGGAGTGACTTGAGTGCATGCGTTATGTGGCGGATCCTGGCACCCGACAGGCAGCTGACTGTAATTTTCTCCTTATTCAACCTGGTGAGAGGGACATCAGTGTGCTGGACTATAGAGTCACCTATGACTAAAGTGTTAGGTACATTGTCTTGCCTTAGGGGCTGTTGCTGGGTGGCACACTGGTGTTGTGAACTATGTGACACATTGGTTGTGATTGGTGTTTGTTTGCATTTCAGCTTCAGAGGTCTTTGTTGCTTGGGCAGGTTACAGTTAAGGGCCTCTGCATATGTGGATTTAGTGTTGCTATATGTGGGTGTTGGTGGTGCGGGTTTAGAAGGGCTATGTGTTGCTTGAGATGTAATGTGGGTGTTAACCTTCTCCTCTTGACTGTTTAGCAAAATCTTGGGTGGAGAGAGCTTTGCTTCCATTTTGGCTATGTAAGTGCATCTCTCACAGGTTGTAGTGTTGGGTGGTAGGAGCAGAGGGTTGTCTGTGTACATGAGGCAATTGCTGCATTGCCCCAGTATGCCCAGATTCATCAGGTGGACAGGAGAAATCACCGGAAGCTGACCCTTGGACATGCTTGGTTTGGGGCTTTTTTTTTCTTTGTAAAGTATAGGAGCTGTTTCCTTAGCACGGTACATTGCAATTATAGGCTGTTTAGTGCCTACTATTAATTTCTCCTTGGTAACAAGGAGAGTTCAGTGTTTGTATGAGTTTAAGGCTTCCTAGTGCTTTCCAGCAGGTAGTGGAGAAAGTGCTAGTCACAGGGATGCTTAAAGGTAAGATTGAAAAGAATGCACTCTGCAGTGTGCACTAGAGAAGTTAGATGTGAAAGTAGGTAACTTGAGTTTTACCTGTTTAAAAAGTTAAGGTTTAGTGGAGAGTTACTATTTTTAAAACAGCAAGATGGATTGAAAGGGGTGGTCACTTTTGTATTTTGATACTATGAAATACTGTAGGATGGCCAATAAATTTAAATAATTGAGGGGGTAGGATTTCAAAAATGATGATTTTGTGATTACTCACATAAGCCAGTGAAAGTAGAGAGAAATGAGATATATGGTCAGATTAACATAAGAGGCGGGCAACTAGAAAGACAGTGGTATTTAACAAGACAACTTAAATGGATGGGAGGGCGGGAAAAAAAAATTCTGCCTGACTCAGAACAGAGAGAGCTGTGGTCTCTTTTGAAGTTTTAATATGCTGTTAAAACAGAATGCAATCAAAACACAAAGTAAAGAAAACAAACTACAGTATTCAAAATATAGAAAGGCAATACAGTAATACAAAAATAACAGCAAACTAACCTTTCCTTCACAGCAAAGTGTAGCAGAGTCTGGATGAGCCTTTCTGGTAAAGCTGTCTATCTGGTTATATCTACTATAGTGTTACGCAGTTATTGCACACACTACAGAGCATACTGAAGTTACAAATGGCCAATGCTGTTGATAACTGCACAGCTGAGGTAAATTATTACAGGTGGGAAAAAGTCTGCCTTCAGTTTCACCCTTACATCGTGCTAGTTATTTCTGTCTTGCACTTCACATAGCATTATAGCTTGGCACTTAACCAGGTTATTGTATCAATAAGTTTGGCACACCTGGGACTCATCAGCAACACATATTCATCACAGAAGTAGCCCCAGTACTTACTAGTCATGTCCACCCCTCCTGGCATGATTGAAGTGTAGTTTTCTGTGCTTTCACTCATTAACCCAGTGCACTTGTCCATTCTGAGGCACTGTTGCAACTGCCTCATGTACACAGACAACCCTCCCTTCTAAACTCCAAACACTCAGACCTGTGAGCATTGCCCATATATCATCCAATGTAGACATATGTACTCTCCAGCAAAGACTGGACTAGCAGGTCAAGAGGATAAGATCAACACCTGCACCACACCATGTGGAACACATAGCTCACCATAACACCCACTTTGACAGCCATGACATACAGTGAAAAGACACACACCCACTTTCACAGAGGCATTCAATGGACATTTCCCCAAACAGCACAGACTAGCAAGATATACACCCACTCAGGCACTGTAACATGGCACATGCCAAGGGACACATATTAACCTACACAGTGTGCCCCTCAACCTAAGCTCCTAAGACTAACCACCTTGCACAGTACAGTGATCATGGGTAACTCAATACTGAGACACACACACATATCCCACTCACTAAGTTGAATATGGAGCAGGTAACAGCCAAATATCTATCACATGCCAGCATCCATCACATGACTCAGCCAGTCATGGCACTCCACAACAACTACAAGTATCACTCTGTATCCATGTGGGTGTGAATGACCTGGGAAACACCTCCCTGCACTACATGACAAGAGGCATGGTTGAACTGTCTGATTATGTGGTCCAGGCAGGTGTGACAGTAGCCCTGAGCAGTATACTGCCATCAACCAGAATGATGCTGCAGTACTATCAACAGATGATTGACTGCAACATTGGCTTACGTGTTTTGTGTCATTCTCAGGGGATCCGATATCTCTCTGCTTGGGATAGCATGATTGACAGACCTCAATGACTTGCCACAGATGTCCTACATCTGTCAGCCCTGGGTTTCCAGGTACTGGCTAAGTGTCTTGCCACCCCTATAATGCCTTATTAGGCAGTGTTCCAAATGTAATTACCACCATAAAAGCGAGACATGTATGCAATCTGAGGGTCATGCTGCTCAACAGTATACATCTAACTGTCAGGATGCAGTCGCTCAAAGCACTCCTTGGAGTGGAGGACATTAACATGTCTGCTGTAATGGAGAGATGGCTCACAGCAGCAGACAGCAGCCCTGCAGTAACAGGTTATAACACATTCCACAGTTGTCAGCCCCCAAACATGGACCACACCACATCTCCACAGGTGGTGTTGTCTCCATATTCATTATGGATAGGAACACCTCCAGACTAGTATCCCAGCATAATGCATCGCGGATATTTCCAGTACAACTGCCTTGGGGTAATAGCTCAATCCAGACCATATTCTGCTATGGGTCCACATCTATGTCCCTAGACTGTCAATGCACATTCCTCAACACCCTGCCATCTATGAAGGTCCAACGCAACACTAACATAGTAGGAGACTTCAGCTACCCCTCCATTACCTGGGGAAGGTAGCCAAGTGCCAGTACAGTGGCCCAGTACTTCCTGGAATTCATCATTTCCAATGCCATGGACTGGCTCATACTGACCCCCCAGTAGAAGATGTAACAACCTTGACCTGTGTTGACTACTTACATATGGTACTGTTGCTCATCCACAGTTGTCAGTCCCTACCTGGTGAGATCCACACAGGCTGTAATCAACATGAAACTCAACATATCAGCCACACCCCTCACAAACATAACTACTTTGCAAAACCTCTCCAAAGCTGACTTTGTAGCCATAAAAACAGGGGTGGATGACTTCACTGCACCCATGGCAATGGGAAATAGCTGCATGACTGTTGAATCATACACATATGCATTGTACAAACAGTTACATGAATGCATGGTCCTATCTATAGCCAACAGGACCCAGACACTGTCCTCCAAACACCGGGAAACAATGTGATGATCCCCTGCCATTACTAAAGTGTACAACAGGAGGACACTGTTGCAGAAAAAGATGGTGTCCCATGACTGTTGAACCCCCTAATTAGCCTCAAACACAACTTGGGATCCCTCATGGAATCCCCTACAGGCATCTATGAAGGCAGAAATGCAGCAGACACTGATGACAATCACAAAAGCCTTTGATAGCTACATCAACAACCTCCACAGCATTAAACACAAATGCTGTGAGTTACTGCACAATGCCAATTCCTATCTTGAGACAGCAGATATTGGGCACAGTCTTGGCAACACATTCAGTGCCAGCTTTACCCCTCTCCCCCAAGTATACGGCCACAATGGCAGATGACTGGCAGGCACCCAGCAGTACTGCAGGTCAGATTAGACCTGCATTGTCCACAGGCAAGAATGCAGCTTCCATGGGACACCAACATATCCATGGCTGTGTTCTACATGACATACAAAGTGACCTTGGACCAAATATGTGTGCCCTGGTCAGTCATAGCCTCACCTCAGGCTTTGTCCCACAAACATGGCACACTGCTATAGTCATCCCTCTCCATAAAGGGATAGCATCTACAGACCCTGGGGATTATTGACCCCTTAGCCTGACAAGTCTACTATGTAGGGGCATGGACCGCATCATCAGGGTCCTATATGACCAAGATATAGGTGATCTCCTAACTCTGGACCCACACATTTTGGGTTTGTGAATGGAAGATCATGTCTGCTGAACCTGGTTGAGGTCTTTGACTGAGTCACCAAGGCTGTGTATGACAGTAAGGCACTGCATACAGCTTACATAAATTTGTCCAAAGCTTGTGATACCATCCCTTAGTGAGGGATTATTGATAAACCCTACAAGCTAGGCATCAACCCATATATCATTGTTTGTTTTGCAAATTGATTCACAGAACACACAAGTATGACAGTGGCAAACTCCAGATCAGACTGGCAAGCAGTCACAAGTGAAGTCCCACAGGGATCAGTAATGGGTAGTGTCCTGTCCCCAGCATCTACTTCTTGGGAGTCCAGCCCAACACAGAAGAACTCTGGCTAACCAAGTTCATAGAGGACTGCAAGCTGGCAGCTATCATTAACTCCACAAGTGATGCACACATCTCATGGAAAGACCTCACTGAAACCACTGAGTGGTGTGGAAACCATGCCCAGAAGCTTAACACCACAATATGCAACATCATCCCCCTGGGTAAAACACTCAGTTCCCAGTAAGTACCACACCAATGGGAGCCCAATGAACACAGTATGCATTATAATAGATCTGGGGACACAAGTTTGCAGCAACTTCTTCTTCAAGCACCACATTTCCACTGTGGTCAGGAAGTCCTTCTATATGGCACACTGCATTACCAAGGCTTTTGCATCCATGAAGACAGAGGTAATGATCTCTGTCTACTATTCCCTCATTAGACCACTCCTCAAGTATCATGGCCCATTTGCCATGTACCTCACTAGACACCTGCTACAGCTGGGGAAGTTACAGTAGCACCTCATAAAGGGGTTCCTAGGCATTAAACACATATCCTACACAGACAGACTCAGCAGACCCAAACTATTATCTGTGTCATATCACCTAATTAGCAGCTATCTGTGCTTGACTTACAAAGCCATATCTGTCCCAGCTGGTTTAGAAATGCTACATATAAATCCATCCACACCACACACTGTAGAGATCTCTACCTCAGTACCACAATCACCACAACATGCTGGTGTGACAGGTCCCTCACGAAGAGACAGCACATGCCCTGGAATACACTTCCCATACATGAATCTTGATGAGTGGGTAATAGACAGTCCAACCCAAGGATCACTGCAGTGGCTATACTTGATACAGGCACTGGGACGTAACATTGGGTGGCACAATGGCAGGGCCCTTCTATGTGCTAGGCTTGTTAAGGCTCCTGGGCTATTACCTACTCTACACTTGTAAACCTATAAAGGGAATGACATCAGCAGGACTGTTAAAGTAGTGGAGTGGGTGTTTAACCTATCAAAATACTTTGTCTTACAAACAGACACACACTTGCCAGATGTGAGAGTAGAACCCCTACTTAGCTAGTGATTTGTATCATAGTGATATGCGGTTACCACACACACTACAGAGCTTACTGGGCTGAGAGTTGGCCAAAGGTGCTGATATGAGGAATGACATCGGCAGGACTGGGTGGGAAACATATCAAAATACTTCTACTTACAAACATACATACCTACAGACACATTTGCCGGAAGAGTAGAATCCCTGCCAAACTAGTCATTTGTACTATAGTGTTAAGCATTTATCACATGCACTACTGAGCTTATAGGGCGGACAGCTGGTCAAGGTTGCTGATAAGGGACTGGCATCATCTGGACTGATAAGGTGGGGCATTGTGAATTGTCGTGGGTGGGAATGGCATAAAACTTTCACCTATTAACAAACAAAGTTCCCTCAGTCTTGCACACACACTTCTACATTTGCCAGGACTGAGATTAGAACTCCTAGCTAACTAGTCATTTGTTCTACAGTGTTATGCAGTTATCACACGTGCCACATAGCTTATGGGGCTGAGGTCTGACAGAAGGCACTTCTAAGATGACTGATATCTTCAGGACTGCTAAAGTGGGGAAAGGGAAGGTATACTGAGTTTGAATGGATCCAAAACCTTTTAGTTGTGAACACACACAATTTTCCATTTGCCAGGACTGAGATTAAAATGCCTATCTAATTAGTTATTTGTACTATCTTGTTATGCAGTTATCGCACATGCCACAGAGCTTATGGGGCTGGGGCTAACAAAAGTGACTTCTGTGGTGACAGACATCTTCAGGACTACTAAGGTGGGGCAATGGAAAGTGCACTGGGTGGGGAAGGCCTGTTCATTCCTTGATCTTTCTGACATATCTCTAAGTGTATGAGCATGTCCAGTGTGTCCTTCTATAGTACCTGTGGGACTCCATTCCAGGGATTGTTGTACTCCAGTCCTATTTATTTTGAGCTACAGCCATACCTGTCAACCTGTTGGCGTAGAATATCTGGAGATAGTCTATCCAAATGTGGGGACAATGGGCCATACAATGATTGTGACAATTTCTCTCAGTAATGTATGGGTTGCAAGGGTTACAGGGCTGGTTTTAGCAGACATCTGTCATATATGCCATTTGACACTGTCATGTACTGTTTCAGTACCTGGTGACATACCTCCTCAGATCATCACAGTGATTTAACAGAGGAATACAAGATGGCTGATGCACACACAAGGTTTATGGGCCAAATTCTACACATTCTTGCACTTGCACTATCCACCCTGTTGAAGGGTGTGCCTACAAGCACTTTACTGCTGGTGCTGTGGAAATGGTCCGGCACCTTGGTGATATATTGCAATAGTGGAATCTCTGTGTATTTATGTTCTGGCCTGGTCTGATTTCCAGTCTACAGTTGGGTAATATAAGTCAGACAGGATCAGGGTGACAGGCAGATTCCAGATATATTTGTAGGGGATAGGATATGTGGGCAGATATGTTTGGCTATAACTAGTAATAATTTGCATTGGGCTCTTCTCAATGGTTGACTGCACTTGGAGGGTCTTGTGTGTGTCAGACTGACCAGCCTGGAGGTGTATGTTTGTCACACATACATGTATGGCTCACCTCATTTTGCTTGGATGGCCACATGTTGGGATCAGGGTGTTGAATAGAATGAGTGATCAAGGAGGGGTGTGTTACACCCCATGGCTGTGGCCCAGGGTTCTGTGCGTGCAGACATGTCACCATCTTCCAAGATTAGGCCTGTCTGCAGTGGGTGCATTCCCATGTTTAATCTCCTAGTCCTGCCTGTTAACTGTACAGAGTATCACAGAATGTCCACATCCATGACTCATATATCTTGTTGGTTACCCCAACAAGTGTGGTTTTCCAGCAAAAATGTTTTGCAAGTCACTCAGGGTTGAAGCCAGATATTACAGACAGGTGACATTGCAGTTTCGGACTTCGTACCCATCAGACATTCCATGCTACTACAAATCATTCCATCAACTTTTTAACATTATTATAGCAGCATTTCACTGGTGTCTTTCTCTTTGGACCTTCATCACCCTATTATTCATTGCTTTATCCCAATTTCTTGCTTCCTGAAGCTGGTGGGTTTGCTCCTAGCAGTTGTCAGCATGGCCTTTCTTTGTATTTTGTGGACTGTGTTATGTTGGTGTTCTGGAAGCCATGACACTCCCTAAAGGGCACTGTGGGTGAGGCATAGGCATTTGACAGAGGCCTGTAGACCAGGTGTGACAGATGCAGGCCTTTTGTAGCAGGGCAGTGCATTCTGATGATCACATGTTCCCAGGCTGCCGGCAGAAGACCCCCCCCCCCGGGATGGCACCAGTAAGTTGACTGTGAGTGTTACTGGCAATTGCTTTCTGTTACAACTGTGCCATGAGTCTGGGTGACAGCTAGATGCTGCTTAAGTCTAGGGACATGTTACTGCATTTCTATGGGACTATGGGGGGGGGGGTGACACAACTGTACACATTACACATTTGCACAGACTGTATTGATATTTGCTTAATGTTTTGGTCCCATGTAGCATGGTGGTATTCCCTATCTTTCAGACTACAGGCATAACAGTATCAGCCACAGGTTAGATTGTTCTGGCATAGACATTTGTAGTTTCAGACTTCTTAACTTTCAAAGCCATACTGCCACTGCCAGACCTACTGTGATAGCACTGTGTAAAAGTCTGTGGGTGGGGATTTCATGGGTTTCACCATGTGGGGACCTTTGCCAGGCATTTCTGTATGATTGTCTTCACCTGATCTGCTGTGTGGGGTTGGTGTTGGATATGGGACCCCCACTTTGACATCCATGCATGTGACCTATGACCCCCAGTTATTTGGCTCAACAGATATACTGCAGTGATATTTGTCTTCTAGGGTGGTACTTCATGGAGTGGGTAGGGCAGTACTGGGGATACACATCCTGCTGTCCCACAGAGCTGTCAGTTGTCTGCTGTTATCCCAGTTAGCCACCCCATTCCCTGACATGCTTGATCAATAGAGGCCAGCATAAATAGTTCCACGTCTTTTATTCAACACTTAATGAAATACTGCAAAAGGACATAATAATGTCCAAAGACCAACACTCAAACTAGTTTCGGCTACTGCCTTCTTCAGTGAGAGAAATAAAGAAATAGTAAATGCAACCAGCAGACCAGTAATCTTTATATATTCTTCACCCAGCCAATGGAGATGGAAGGTATAGTCCATACCTTCTGAATAATTCATTAGTTGACAACCAGGCTGCAGTAAAAAAGTAAATTAAGACATATTTTGGGATGTCCTTGATAATCATTTGATATTGGTATATACCATAAATAGTATGCATTAATATGGCAAAAACCATTGATAAATAAGCAAATAATCCATGTGAGCATACACATTTAAACCATAAATGAAAATAAACATAAAAATAAAAATAAAACCAAGCAACAATACTATATATGTTGTTGTAGTATATACATTGTTTGCTAAATCAACGCTATGTTGAAATTCTTTAAGGATTGAATAAAGTAATATACTCATCATAAATGGTCATTGAGACCTGGTGGAAATAGGGCTCCAAGATGAATAATCCAATACTTTTCTTTATGGCTAAGTATACTTTGCCATCCTTGTTGATTATGCCTGTTGCCTGTGATTTTATCAATAACTGTAAACATAAATTTTGCCGTAGGGTGTTTAATAGTATGTTGATATAAAGCATTCATCAATTTCATATTATGACTGTAAACCGATGTTCCCCTATTCTTATTCTTAGTGATCGTGAAGTTTTGCCCACATAGAAAGCAGAACACTGACATGTTGCCAGGTATATAACCCAGCTACTTGAGCAATTGCCAAATATCCTGACATCATAAACTTTACTTGTGTTAGAACTGGTAAATTGTGTAAGCTTGTTCACTTGACTACACGAAGTGCAGTGGCCACAAGGGAAAGTTCCCAAGAGTTCATCCCCTGTTATAGTCAATTGTTTGTACTTTGCCCCTCCACTCTCCCTCTCTGTTTATAATCTGAAAATAATGATCCCAAGGTTTTCCCTCTCCTATATGATAGTTGACAATGGTTACCCAGGATACTACGAAGGTAGTCATTAGCTAACAAAATGTTCCAATTGTCATTCAGAACATTCCTAACCACCTGGTGGTTCCTACCAAAGGTGGTAATGAACCTGATAGTGTCATCCTTTGGGTTGTGTGTGCGGTCCTTGTATTCCAGCAAGGTTTTCCTGTCTTGTTTGTCTGTCCATGCACTGGCGGATGCAATATCGAAGATGCAATATCCCCTGTCCAAAAATCTATTTTTCAGATCTACTTTGGCATTCTCATAGTCAATATTTGAGGAATTGATCCGTTTGATTCTCAAATATTGAGATTTTGGGATATTGCAGATGGTGTGGCGTGGATGCATACTAGATGCATGAAGTAATGAATTCAATTGTGGATATTTCCGATGGATCTTAGTACTTAGGGTATGGTCCTCATTCTGATACACTGTAACATCCAGAAAGTCAATTTGATCAGTGTGAGAAGTGATAGAGAACTCAATACCCCATATATTGCTGTTAAGATATTCCACAAATTCAATAAGATATGTTGAATCTGCACGCCACACCATCCAACAACCATCAAGATATCTCCGCCAGATATCAATTTCCACCAAATAGATGTTATGCAGGGGATTATATATAAGGCATTCCTCAAGATAGGCCATGAAAAGATCTGCATATATGGGGGCAAAAGAGGCCCCCATGGCCGTACCTTGCAGTTGCCAGTAGCACTCCCCTTGAAAATAAAAAACATTTTTACTAAGCACATGCTCTGACATACAGATGAGCAATGTGTTAAATCCCGCTGGATACAGTTCAACCTTGTTCAACCAGTGTTGTAGTGCCTGCAACCCTGCCCAGTGTGGTATACTTGTGTACAAGGACTTAACATCAAGTGTGCACATCAAGCATTCTGGCTCAAGTTGTGTGTCTTCAATAATTTTCAAAAATTCTGTTGTATCCTGTATTCTTGCCCTTACATGTCCCAGGAGTGGTTTAAGATGTTGGGTTAAGAATGCCAATAATGGTTCTGTGAGTGAACCATTACCTGATACAATGGGCCTACCTGGAGGGCGAGTGATGGATTTGTGTATCTTTGGGAGTGGTCTCACATGGATTATTTGCTTATTTATCAATGGTTTTTGCCATATTAATGCATACTATTTATGGTATATACCAATATCAAATGATTATCAAGGACATCCCAAAATATGTCTTAATTTACTTTTTTACTGCAGCCTGGTTGTCAACTAATGAATTATTCAAAAGGTATGGACTATACCTTCCATCTCCATTGGCTGGGTGAAGAATATATAAAGATTACTGGTCTGCTGGTTGCATTTACTATTTCTTTATTTCTCTCACTGAAGAAGGCAGTAGCCGAAACTAGTTTGAGTGTTGGTCTTTGGACATTATTATGTCCTTTTGCAGTATTTCATTAAGTGTTGAATAAAAGACGTGGAACTATTTATGCTGGCCTCTCGTGTTTTTTTTGGATTGGTTTGGCCGAGCATGCTGTACGTGTGAGGCGTGCTGTTTGGATTCGATTATGCTTGATCAATAACATAGATATGCTATCAGAAAAGTCCACCCCATTATTTTAATTTGTTATAGAGACTGGCTTACCTTCCGCCTGCAGCTGTCGTGAAGGTGATGCTTGATGGCTAACTATGTCAGATGCACACAATATACTGCCTATACATGGTCAGGTATAAGTGGTGTGATGTTTGGCATCCATTTTGCTGTATGTGTGAGTCAGAGAGAGAGAGAGATCAGTCCCTGAGGCCCTACAGTGTCAGTGTATGTGATATGCGTTGCCTCTTTGCCAAGGCCAGGGCATACTGGGCACACTTTCATCTGCCTACAGGGGCAGGCTCAGGCTATTCCTCCACCGAGTCACTCTGTGCCTGTGGAGGCCTTGGCAATGGTGGGGGCTGTGTGGCCCTTCCCCATTTTGTTCCTGCTGCAGCTGTATCAGCAGGATCATATGGTGTTGCCTGGCACATACTATGACCATGTGTGCACATGTGGCTGGAGAGTACTAGAAGGCTCCATCGGATATATCAAGGCAGTGGAACTGTGACTTGAGCATCCCAAACACATGCTCTATAATGACCCTGGTTTGTGTGTGTGCCTCATTATGGCGTTCTTGTGTGGGTGTGTGTGCATTTCTGATGGGTGTCATCATCCACGGCTCCAGTGCATCACCAGCATCCCCCACTAAATGGCCATATGGGATGTTCCCCCTGGCAAACCACTGATTCAGCTGTGAGAAATGCCAGATGTGGGAGTCATGATAGCTTCCAGGGCAGCCAGCACACACATTCATGATAATGCCCTGGGCATCGCACACAACCTGGTAGTTGATAGAGTGGAACCCCTTGTGGTTTATGTAGACCCTACCCCAGTCACCAGGTGGTGCTTTGATGTGGATGTGCATGCAGTCTGTGGCACCCAGTACCTCCGGGTAGTCTTCTACATGGTGGAAGTGATGCATATTGCCAGTCAGCTCCTCACGGGTGCTGGGGAATTTAATGTGCTCCTCTGCATATGTTCGCTTGGCATCCAGGATCTGGTGGAATATCCTGGATGCAGATGCCTGTGAGACTCCCATGATATCTCCAGTTGCTCTTTGGAAAGTACCTGTAGCTCTTATTCTTAGAGCTACACATACCTTGGTATCCACTGGGATGGGTTCCCTCTGTTTGTTTTGGATGTGAGGCGAGGCCGGCACAGCTCCACAATTTGCTGCAATATGTCCATTCCACCCTGTAGCGCTCTACTATATCCAGATCATGTAGCCCCTGGTAGGTTACCCTGGGCCTGAACACTCTTCTCCTCCTCCTCATAAGTCTGGGGCGGTTGTCAGCATTGTCCTCTTCACCACCCTCAGCCTCTTGCACATAATGATGTATGAGAGCGACAGCAGACCCTAACATTTTGTTAGTTTTGTCAGGTAAAATTTCCCTGTCTGTGTACACCGTGGTGTAGTGTTTGTGGGAAAAAACAGACTAAAAGGTGTTTCCATAGTTTATAGTGGTGTGCTGCAGATGCTGCCTGTGTGATTGGCTTAGTATGATACATTCCACCTGCCAGTTCTATTACTTGTATTTGAGTGCCTCTATTCTGCTATTTACCTTTTTTTTTATTGTTCCACTTGCCATTTCCTGTATTTTTTTTATTCTGTGGTTTAAATCCCGGTGCACACCATGCACACCCATTTAGGCAAGGTAAACAAGGCTATACAGCCTTGGACACACCCCCTTGCTTACATATACACAGTGCTGCCATTTCCTGTGTTTTTTTTTTGGTTTGTTTAAGTCCCAGTGTGCGCCGCACACACCTGTTTAACTAAGGTAAACACATTTTAGCAAAAATGTCCCTCCCTGGATGCAAACACACTCTTCATTTCATGATGTAAGACATTACAGCCTCAGACACAGCCCCTTGCTTAGCTGTGCTTAGCTAATTACAAACCCAGGCAATAGTGCTCCATTGTGCTTATAGCAAGCATGACACACCCCTCCTTTTGATGTCATTTACTTCTCGTGCTTATACGGCCGTATTAGAGCACCTACATGGTTAGGTTCAGTCTGACACTTAAAGGACATTTGGGATTCAGTAAGATTCCCCCTCATTTGCATATCCCATTGCCTTACTCCATAGTTACTGCACTCACACTGAGCCTTTCCCTTTAGTAACCACTGTTCCCTGGTATTTTTTTTCATTCTGCATGCCATTGACTATAATGGCAAAATGCAAATTTCCCTGGAAATTACTTTTTCACATTTTGTTTTTATTTTCAGCCTGATCCCGTTTGCACGCCACTGTCCTATGCTTAAACAGCCGAGACTGTCCAAAAAAGAAATAAAAGTTTTATTTTATAAATAGTAAATTATTTTTCATGCCATTGGACATATAACTGGCCATTGGCATGACTATAGCAATAACCCACGCCTGGGTGTGGGTAATGCTAAATTTACCCACGGTTGGCGTGGTTTGGTCCCGGCGGCCGAGGACCAAAAAAGCCAACCGTGGGTAAATTTAGCATTACCACACCCAGAAGTGGTTATTGCTATATCATGACATTATTTAAGAAAAGAAACTGTTACTTTTCTTAAATAATGGCATAGTATAATGCCTGTTTACTGCCCTTCCGCAGATGTCTTGGCATCCGGCAGTTCTGATGTACTGCGCCTGCGCGGTACATCAGAGTTGAGCAAAGCGGAGAAAGCAAGATCTCTGTTGCTTTTTAGTCTCGCTATGTTAAATGAGTTTAACATGGCGAGACAGTTAAAATAAGCAACAGACATCTCCGTTGCTTATTTTAAAACTGTCTCGCTATGTTAAACTCATTTAACATAGCGAGACACTAAAAGCAACGGAGATCTTGCTTTCTCCGTTGCTTTTCTTAACATTGCTGCTATGTTAAATGGGTTTAACATAGCGAGACAGCTTTAAAATAAGCAACGGAGATCTCCGTTGCTTATTTTAAACTGTCTCGCATGTTAAACCCATTTAACATAGCAGACAGTGTTAAACGAGTTATACTAATGGAAAAAGTCCGGGCGACGGACCTTTTCCATTAGTATAACTCGATTTACAACGGGCACGCTGGCCAATCAGCGTGCACGTTTTGGGGGGATCATGGTATAATACTAAATATAATACATGCTTTATTTCGAGCTGTCATGCCTCCATTTTTTAATTTGCAGAAATGTATTCAGCTACTAGCTGAATACATTTCTGCTTTGTACACTGTTCAGGCACGGACAACTGCCTACTTTGTGGGTTGCTAATTCACCTCATTTGCATGTTTTATACCAGCAAATGAGGTAATTAGCATATAGTAGTGGTGTCCATGCTGGAATAGTGTAGGAGCGCTTGTGTACATCCTGGGAGCTCGATCCTGGATTGCTTGGTGGCCATATTGCATGCAACAGCTCCTGCACTCTTCTGACACTCTTTGTTGGAATTCCTGAATCCGGCGATAATCTGTCTATATATATATATATATATATATATATATATATATATATATATATATATATATATATATATATATATATATATATATATATATATATATATATATATATAAATTCTCTTAATACCGTTACCTATCTTAATGTATTCTTTATTTTCCTCTGTCTCAATCCATATTGCTAAATCATCTAAAAAATTTGTCTGTACTACTTGTTCTATGATAATTCTTATAGTTTTTGATAACACAAAATAATCTATCTCAGTCTGAAGTCTTCCATCCCTATATATTTTTTACTTAACTTCCATAATTTTAAATTCTCACATTTTATCTCTTATATTACTTTCTTAACAGTCCTATATATATATTTTTATTTCTTAGGTTACAATTAAAATATTCTGTATTATAATATCCATATTTACTATCACAAAATTTAATGTATCAGATGATTTTTTCCTTTCTTTATATAACACGTGCATAGATTGTTATTATTCTATACACTTTCTTTTCCTATCTAAAATCTACTACCATCAACCTACCTAATTTAACTAAAGCACATGTGTCTTTCGGCTTTTCCCGGTTAGGGGTCGCCACAGCGGAACTCTGGTCCGCTAATGATTGGCAGTTGATTTTTACGTTCCGGCTTGCCAGGCCTGACACACAACCTTCAACGAAGGTACGCCCATTCATGCATGTCTCCACGCAGAAGACACTCTAGCTGAGAATCGAACCGGACAGCGTCTTACTGTGAGGCGGTTTTTATTCCTTTTCTATATAATACAGCAAGTCCTGAACAACTTTCATGTCCCAAATTTCATATTTTACCACCTGACCAAACTGTTTCCTTTTGTTCTCTTTCTTCTTTATTTAAAATCCGAGTATGTTCTAGTAGTATTATATCCACATCACACGTATTTTACCTTTCTATTATTCCACTTCTCCTAACTATATTTTTAATACTGTTAACACTAAACAATGTCATTCTAAGATTATTTGTTGTCCTTTCTGTTCTGTTAGAAATAATTATATTATCCATTTCCTTTCTTTTTAGCTTTTATTCACAACTCCTGAAATGTTCCTTTTTTATCTTTAGTTCTTTTCCCAACTGTATTTTCCTTCATAACCACTTTCCAATTTATATATTCTTCATCACTGATCTCTGTAGTACTTTCACTTTCTTCTTCTTTTTGCATATTATATGAACTTTCTTCTCAGTATGCCTCACTACTTTCCTGTTCCTCTATTTGTTGTTCCTCTAACTGCAGTATTTCATTTTTATTTCTATTTTCCTGTTCAGTTTCACATTCTCCCGTTATCTTTCTCACAATCCAGCCATACATGTCCTATTTGCTTACATTTATAGCACATTTCTTTACAGTTTTTCACATTATGAGCCATTTTCCCACATAAACAACATCTTTTTTATCACAATTATTTACAAAATGTCCCTGTTTTCCACAAAAACGCATGTCTTCAGTTGCCCCAGTACTGAACAACCCTATTCCCATCAACATTAATTAGACTTGCCCTGGGATTCAGTAAGGTTCCATGCAGGAATAGCTTATTCCTGCACGGAAATGACCGATTAGGAGCAGTACGGCAGCACACCATACATAGTAATGAAGGTGCGCTGCCTCTGCTCCTAAATGTACAAGGAGCGTGGATGAGTGCAAGGGGTGTGTCTGAGAGCAGAGCTCTCACAATACACATGCCCCTGCACTCAGGAAGTGCTGTATGGCAATAGCAATGAGCGAGAACGCTCATAGGAGGTTGCATACCTCCCATCTGTACAAATCACTGCATAATGTCCAGATTTGTTGCCCATACAGTTGGCCTGTACCCCATTTGTACAGGGAAATCACGGGATGATGTCAGGAATGAAGCCGTGAAATAATGGCATACATATGAGTCTCAGACACCAGAATCCATTAGAAAACGTATATTAAAACAAATCCTGTTTCTCTAGCAACTGTCCCAAGTTTATAAGAGCACTAATTAAAATATGTCAGTAGTTGTACCACAGTTTGTCAAGCTTTGTCCAGATAGTTTGCCTGAAGAGGTTGACAGGTATGGGAGATTGCTTGGAAGTCTGCCAGATGTGCAGATGGACGAAGAAATCCACAGCAATAAGTGAAATCTGTCCCTTCCCAGAGAAAATAACAGTATAGAATTTTTTTTTTCAAACAGATTAGATTTAACTGTAGGTGCATGGGTTTGCCCATTGCTTAGCTATGCAGACTATAGCTTAAATAGCACAAGAAGATAAATAGCAAGATACATTCAATTGAAGCAGTACTGCAATAGTGTAAGTGGACAGAGTGTTCCCTTTGCGAGCAATCATTCCTGGTTCAATTCTCACTGTAGTAAATTCCATTTTTCATGTGAAATCACTTTATGAACATTTTCTTTGCTATATAACCTGCTAAATAACATTTATTTGTGAACTGGAGTACTGCATTAGTGCAGATGTGAGGTGTCATTGTAATAATATGGTAAAACCCACAGATAACAGTATACATACACATGAATCAGGGATACTAAATGAAGGTATAATGTGTAATGAATGATAAATCCATAGAGTGTCCAAACCTACCACATTCATGGTAAGTGTACTGGGTGGTATATACTACATGCTTGTGTATAACACACACAGAGGCTTTGGCATTGATGCAATACACAGAGAATACTGTACACATGGATGCATGTACCTGTGCAAGGAACACAATGTAGCCTGTGTAATGCCACCAAGCCAGAATAGGCACAACACATTGGGGAATAAGCAGTCCACTAGTTTAATGTGATTGACAATGGTACTGGCAGAGTATGTGTCCCCTTCCCCAATGTAGTGCAATCCTCAACTTTGTAAACACATGTGTGCTGGTGTGGGTGGCACACCCCTACCCTTTGGAGGGTGAGAGGTGCTGTAAAACCGCAGTTAGTGTGATGGACAACTACTTAACCTGTTAACATGAACTGTACAGTATTATGGCCAGCTAAGCAGGGGGATACACTCAACAGTAACAGCAATGATGGTGTCTGTGTCCACAACAGCCACACCCAGCTATATATACCAACCCCAGTATCGCTGCACACCTATACAGTGGGGAAGAGGGCATTTACACATCTAACACTAGTTGTGATGGAATATATGTCCACAGGATGATACCTGTGAAATGTTAGCATATGCCAGGCAGTTCTCAGACAGATGACCCCCAGGGACATGTATATTCTGCAAATTGAAATAGATTCCTTCACATACACAAGCACTCTTACTTGGCAACACTGGGACTAGACCCCTACCTAGGTATGTAGTGCTACTGATGTGTTTGGATTTAACTGAACACACCACACAGCTTTTAGGATGAGGTGTGTTCCAGGTTACATGTTACATGAAGAACAACCCCAGCCATGTACAGTATGGTAATGGGAGATGTACTGGTTGTTTATGGACAATACATAGTGTGACATACCGTCATATACACACTGACAAACACATAACAGTCAGACACACATCTAAGAGACCTGGGCCTATCAGTGCTAACTACTTTGTCAGTGTGTCCATTGTGTTACAGGTATGTTGCACACAGTGCATGCATAACTGGGTTAGATAGTGTTATCAGTTACCTGTATGGATGATGGTGACAGTAGTCCCCATACAGTGGAGCATGGGACGTGCAGGGGGTACCATGGTGTAAAGACAGTATACCCAGCACCCACACCCCACTGTGGATATTGTGCACACTGAAACCCATGATAACACTCTGATATACCCACCATCACACATTGACCAGAACTGCAATACAACCCCTTGTCCATCCCAAGAGTGCTACAACAGAGATATGCATGTAATGCACATGCCACAGGCATAGTAGGGTGATGCATTGTCATGCCTCTGCCATGGTCAGCAATATCACTATCCCTAAAACTGTGTGGCAATGCATATTGCAATAGGAGAATGTGGCCTCAGAATGCTGTACCCTACATATATACACACATGCACACATACACACACTTGCCAGAACTCAGTGGGTATCCCAAGCCTAACAACCCATTTGTACAACAGTGTTGTGCTGGTATTGCAAGACCCAGGTAGCCCTTAGGGGGAAGAGCATAACAAGGTACACGTAATGTCCGGTACAACAGCAGGCACATCTAACTATGGCAATGGGGGTGCAGTGGGTGTGAAGGGTCTCAGGGTATTCCCAACTACAGGTCTACAAACACACAGACACTGATATTCTCAGTAATGCACACATACACATTTGTCACAGCTGGGGTGCATGGGTGCATATGTTCATAGGCGTGTAGCAGGCTGTTGTCCATGGAGAGATGGGAAGTGTAGGGGATTTGTGTACAGTGGTATCATGGCACCTGCCATGTGCCAGCAGGCCATCTATCAACAGATACCACTGGGATGATCCTCAGGGTGAGAGTGGCATGCATCAGCCAATCATCTGGGTGCCTCTTGCAGAGGGCCAGTGAGGTGCTCCTGTTGACATGTATGCAACATGTATTACTTAATATGATCAGTGTCTGTCTTGGATACATGTACCCAAGTATGTTCTTTTGACTGTAGTAGTGTAGTTGATGTATCCATGGCATGTTGTGCATACAGGGTGTGGATTCCTATCTGTGGCATTCGTAACACAGCTGGGCAGACATGTCAGTGTCAGTCAAGCATAGATTGCCTGTAAGTATCCAAGATGGATACCTGATATCTGCATATCTGTACAGAGGACAGGCAG